>NC_092115.1:25402095-25484595 GCF_045679555.1 Salvelinus alpinus | reverse complement strand
AGATTAGGACCTGGGCAAATTCAATTTCAGCGCCTTGCCAAAGCCGCTCTGAATCTGGGGCTGCGCATGGGACACAAAGCGAACATGACAAGGGAGACTTTTTTGTCACTTCGACCTGGCGCATCATTTGTGAGGCTCATAAAAATGTATCCGTGTCGCAGTGAAAGGAAAAGATAGGGAGGAGGAGCGAAATAAAGAAAGACTGAAATGGAGAGCAAGAGGGAGAAGGAGGAAGAGAAGCTAGACAGGGAAAGTAACAAAACAGAAGAAAACGGGGAAAAAATTAACACAAAATAAAAATAAAATGAATGCCAAGAGGAGAGCCCCAGCCAACCTATTCATGCACAGGGAGGAGGAGAGGGAATGATGAATATTCATGTCTCAGGGAGGAGGAGAGGGAATGATGAATATTCATGTCTCAGGGAGGAGGAGAGGGAATGATGAATATTCATGTCTCAGGGAGGAGGAGAGGGAATGATGAATATTCATGTCTCAGGGAGGAGGAGAGGGAATGATGAATATTCATGTCTCAGGGAGGAGGAGAGGGAATGATGAATATTCATGTCTCAGGGAGGAGGAGAGGGAATGATGAATATTCATGTCTCCGGGAGGAGGAGAGGGAATGATGAATATTCATGCACAGGGAGAAGGAGAAGGAATGATGAATATTCATGTCTCAGGGAGGATGAGAAGGAATGATGAATATTCATGTCTCAGGGAGGAGGAGAGGGAATGAGGAATATTCATGTCTCAGGGAGGAGGAGAGGGAATGAGGAATATTCATGTCTCAGGGAGGAGGAGAGGGAATGATGAATATTCATGCACAGGGAGAAGGAGAAGGAATGATGAATATTCATGTCTCAGGGAGGATGAGAAGGAATGATGAATATTCATGTCTCAGGGAGGATGAGGAGAGGGAATGATGAATATTCATGTCTCAGGGAGGAGGAGAGGGAATGAGGAATATTCATGTCTCAGGGAGAGGTCTGATTTGATATGTCTCTCCCCATTGTCGAAGGATGCCTTAGCCGGCCCGTTTAATATTTCCGGCCTTGTAATCAGTCATCTTCAATCCGCAATGTCGATGAGGCTGTGATTTGATGTAGACCCCGCTGGTCAGACTCTGGGGAGAGCAGCCCCCCCCCCCTCTCTACCTCCCCCCTTTCTCTCCATCTCTCTCTCCTCTCCTCCGCCTCTTTAATACAATGTTTACAAGCCAGCGCATTGTCCTCAACATATTTCAAAGTCCTAAGTGCCTGGGGCGTTTCACTGACAAATCAAATAACAGCAAAATCATTTATTTCCTGCTCCTGCCACTGGCTCTGCGACGGCGGTTAGGAAAGGAGGAGAGGAGGAGAGGAGGAGGAGAGGAGGAGAGGGGGTTAAGGGGTGGATTGGAGTATCCAAGAGAATGATTACTTCAATAAAAAAAATTATATCCCAAATCTGCTTAGCAGTCGTACTTTGAGCTGTAATTGTTTCAAATACAGCATGGCCCAAGGGTGGGCAGATTGAGTGGCACTGGGGAAGAAAGGGGAGGGTAGGCGGGTTTGAATCTTGCAGACGATTAAAAGTGTGATTTGTGTTTCTCGATGACTGACTGACCATTTGAGCTGTCCCCTGGGTGTTGCGTTTTGTCTGAGTGAGTGAGGGGAGAAACAGTGCTGTCTTTCTGCCTGTGTGACTTTAAGCAGAATTGAGTGTTGAAAGAGGGGCGTCATCTGCACAGAGACAGAGGACCGAGGTGTCACCTGAGGGGATACTGAGAAGAATATCACTTATATTAGGACAGACGCAGACACACAGAGAGAGAGGCATAAGAACATCCTGGAAAGACATGTGACCTCAATCAAAAACATGTCTATCTCGAAGTGCACCTCCCATTTGATGGAAACATCCAAACCCACCCATACTGCAAAAATACAGATCCAATAACCTGTTTAAATTGGTCTCTCTCTTTCCTCCTACAGTAAGAACCCATCACACGGACACAAGGACGGCAGTGTGGTTCCAGGAACTCCTAAGGTAAGAGGACCTCAGAGACGTTCATGGTAAACCAGCAGAATCTCTCTCAGACTCCACAGCCCCAATAAGACCATCATCGTTCCGCTGACCAACTCCCTGACCAGAACAATCTTCCTCTGAACTATCTGAGCCTTATTAGGCTACTGTACTTTAGGTCTAGATCTCTGGGAGGACACCAGCGGAGCTCGACAAGGCAGTGTCTTAAGGAGAGGTGTAGCAGGATCCTCCGGAAGGAAGGCTGTTAAGCTAGCTACTACTGTATCAGCAGTGTCCATGCTCCAGCAGGCAGTGGAGAGGGGAATCCAGGAAGCTGCCATAGATGCAATTCCTATGTTTCATGGCTGTCTGAGTCCTCATTAAAAAGCAGATCCAATAGACCCTGGACAGAGCAGTTTCTGTGAACACCCAATAAGAACCAAAGGATAGGGAGACAAAGGACTCTGTAAGACCAAGGACTTAAAAAGGGACTCTAGCTGGGTCTATGTCCTCAGTAGAACGCAGTGTTTCAAAGTGTTCACTTTGAGACACACTCCAAGCCACATAGCATCCCTGTCGTCCGCTGGGACAGGGTATGTCTCTCTTATGTTAATAAGAGGTTTCATTCATGTTCTCTCAATGTTGCCACATTTAGCTCTGACAGGCAGGGGCACTGTTCTTCAGGCCCCTCACTGAAAGTGCTGAGTGAAGGGAGATAGAGAGGGAGAAAGAGAGAGGGAGAGTCAGTGACAGAGAGAGAAAGGGAGAGAGTGACAGAAAGAGAGAAAGAGATATGAGAGTTTTTTAAAGTGTAGTCTGGAGCCAGCCGCAGTTGGCACTGGGGGAGAGCTTGATCGTCCCTCTGCCATTAAAGGTAAGATTTGCTGATGGTGTGTGTCCCTGCGGAGGGTAAAGATGCTATGAAGGATGTCAGTCTCTTAATGATCACTGTACCTGTCTGGTAAAAGGGGACCTTTAATATCTTTAACATCTTAAAAGACACGCTTTAATGTGCTCAACAGTGTTTCCACTACTCTTCATTCAACTGCCATTTCAGAGGACATTTACTCGGTTGAGATGAAATGGATGAACTTGATAAAAATATTTAATGGAGATTGGAGACAGGTTTTTATCAATACAAGCTCCGAGGCTCACCCTGCCTCACTATTACCTTCTGATGGTGCCTGGTTCAGAGTCAGACAGACAGGGGCTAGGGGAGAGTTAGACAGACAGGGTCTGGGGAGAGTCAGACAGACAGGGTCTGGGGAGAGTCAGACAGACAGGGGCTAGTGGAGAGTCAGACAGACAGGGTCTGGGGAGAGTCAGACAGACAGGGTCTGGGGAGAGTCAGACAGACAGGGTCTGGGGAGAGTCAGACAGACAGGGGCTAGTGGAGACTCAGACAGACAGGGGCTAGGGGAGAGTCAGACAGACAGGGTCTGGGGAGAGTCAGACAGACAGGGTCTGGGGAGAGTCAGACAGACAGGGTCTGGGGAGAGTCAGACAGACAGGGGCTAGGGGAGAATCGGACAGACAAGGGTTGGGGAACAGGAGTAATCGTGGTTAGGGGGGAAAATGGGAGTAAGGGAACAGGGATTGAACAGGGACTGGGGTGAGGGGAACAGAACAGGCCATCTGAGCGAGGCGTGACTGAGCATTCCCCAGTAGGTGCTTAGTATTCCGACACACCGTGTGAAAAATGAAGAAGCTGGTTAGAGATCACAGGGGCTGCTGCTTCCTGTGCCCAGTCTGCCTTCCAGACCTTCCTACCGGTTGTAAAGCGGATTAACCTCTCCCACTTCACAGCTGCCACAACGGCCACCCGCCCCCTCTCAACCACGCCATCGCCATAGCGACTCCGTGTCAGCCCTGTGCCTCTTAATCCTCGGGGTCAGGGGGCAACGGTACGGCAAGGCAAGATGAGGGGAGATGAACACGTTATCTAAAATGGCACCTCCTGTATCTAATGCTGGCGTCAATCTGTTAATTAATCAACACATTACAAACTATTACACTCAAGTAGAATAACAAGTGGTAGTTATCAGAAGCTTGTGCTAATTGACACATAGGCATTCAAAAATGCAACGTTATAATGTTGTGTAGTAGGTAACAATTCCAGTTACATCAATGAATAAAAGCCACACAAATAAACAGCAGTTCCGTGACCTTGCCGTCCCGAAGCATAAAAAGACATGCATAATGCTTAATTTACTGTCCCAGCACTAGGGGTCTGCCATTTCTCACATATTAATATTAGATTATACTTGTCGGCCACTTATGCCTCTGCTCTCTCCTCTCTCCTTGATTAATAGGAACACTTTGTAAATACAAATATTTCATAGCAGCCTTGTAAAGAGCTGGATCTCTGTCAACTCTTCCCCGTAAAGTAAGCACTTTTTCCCCTTCCCCCTTCTTCCCCCCTTTTCTATAGTTCATTTGTGAAATAAACTCAATTAAGTTTGTCAGTGGGGCAGGCCTGTAATGTCGGAGGCTCTTTGGAGGCTGTCAGAAGAGGTTTATAGATGACCAAGATGTCCTGTAATGTTGGCTTGTGTCCTCCTCCTCTCCTCCACTGCAGCATTCCCCCTCTTCTCTTCCTCTCACAACAACTGTCCTGCTCTTTCTCCCCAGTCTATGATGTTGTCGGTGCACATCAAACGCGAGGGAGAGTCACCGGTGGTCTCCCCTCTCTCTTCTGAAGATGCCCACCACTCCGACAGATACCAGGTGAGCTGCCTGATCTGTGCCCTGCCTGGAGAAACGGGGTGCATTCCAAATGGCAGTAGTACACTATGTAGGGAATAGGGTGCTAACTGGGACGTAAGCCAGGATGTTGCTCTTGGCCCACATATTAAGCATCATAATCCCATTTTCATATCCTGTCACATGACAAGAAATATGGATTAAAGCCACTATGAAATGTACTTCTGGGAAAATAAAAGGAAAAGTCGAAGGAAGAACAGCAATGGATGGACAACATACAAAAAGTACCCTGCTACTCTCTGTTAGGGAGGTTAAAGTGATTCACATTAGGCAAACTCATGCGGCGATGGTTGAGATGATGTTGAGGTGGTAATTTGTTGTTTTAGTGTTGAACACACAGCATTGACTCAGCCAATCATCTGGCTCTCACATCTTATCATGGAGTGGATCAGGCATCAGCCCAGCTGCCTACCTCCCTCTATCCTCCCTGGTTGTGTCCCAAATGGCACCCAATTCCCTTTATAGTGCACTACTTTTGACGGAGCCCATAGGTAGTGCACTGTATAGGGAATAAGGTGTCATTTGGAATGCAGCACCTCAATCCTCCCACTATCTCTGGCAAAGATTTGCCCAGGCTGTAATGTGTTTCCCTGTTCAGATAGGTAATCACCCACAATTTACCTCAAGCAATGCTCTTATGCTCCCTAAGCCTGGATGGTATCTCTTCTGGTCCACCACGTCCTTGACATGTCTCCCACCTCATTCTGCTGGAGGCTTCACCACTACAGATAGGCTTGCGTCCCAAACAGCACCCTACTCCACACACAGTGCACTACTTTTGATCAGACCCCTATGGGCCCTGGTCAAATGTAGTGCACTATATAGGGAATAGGGTGCCGTATGGGACGCTGGCATAGATTAGTTAGGATTAAACTGCTTCATACAGCACAGTGTTTTAACCTAAGTTATAAGGTTATGATGGAGCTTTAATTTTTTTTACATCTCAAAGTTTGTTATTTCAAACTCACACGGCAGTGATTTATTATTTGGGTTAAGTGGCTTTTTCCCTTATACCATAAAGTAAGAGCTATGAAGTGTAAGACATCATATCCATACATTGACACGCCTATTAAAGGGGCTGTGGTGAAAGTATATATTTTCATTAGTAAAGCTGCTGCTGAAACCATTTCATGCAAACGATTAAACAGATGCTTTTCCCCACTTAAATGTTAGATTTTTTTCTTTTTTTTCGTAACATGAGCTATCATGTAGTTGTGTAAGCCATTTAGATAGTTTTCATCCAAAATGGCACCCTATTCCCTGTATAGTGTGCTATATTTGACCAAAGTCCTATGAGCCCTGGTCAAAAGTAATGCACTAAGTATGGAATAGGGTATAATTTGGGACGCTGCATAGTGGATCATCATATCATGGGCAGTTTGTATATGAGCACAACTCAAGTGTCAGTGTAAGAGGCCTCTCTGGTATATGATGGACGATCCACTCGCTAGGAGTTTGAACTTGTGCCCACACTCTGTGCCATTGTCAATGAGTGGGCATCCATCCATTGCCCTGACTGGCCCTGCTGGTGTCAGCACATAGCCTACCCACTCTGAAAGAGAGGGGAGAAGAAAGATAGGTGGTCCCATTTAGCCCATATCGTAGTGGTATTCACAACCACTGATCATGCCTGTCAGTTTCAAACAGGTTTAGATGGGGAGAATTCATAGCCTATTTTGTATGTCACTTTCATATGATGAGAAAATTATTAAACACTCATTTTCATGAATTGAAATAAAAAGTTTTAACTATTAGTATTGTCTGCAAAAAAACTACGTTTAGATATGATGCATGGAACTAGTTTACCCTACAAGTTGCTTGAGACACACTTGAATCAATCTTAAAATCTCAAATCAAATTAACTTCCATTGAAGTCACTGTATTACGTACTGCTGCTCCCTAGTGGCCAATAGTGGAACAACATCGGGCGTCCTCTGAACTTTCACTCCTATGTTTAGTCACATGACACGCGTCAAGCCAACATGGCGACGGCGATTAACAAAGCGGCTTTGTAGGCGCCACATTCAATCCTTTGGCATCCTTATAAAATTATTGATACAAAAGTGTATTCATGGTGCGGTGTACTACCGAGAGGCTGAAATGATAGACGTGTAAAAGTGAGTTTGTCGGCTTGAAAAGGCTTTGAACAAAAACTTGCGACCCTGTTATGGAAGAGACGATACAGCCCATAAAAGAAGTACGTTTTTGTTTACTATCAAGCTTAAACTTGCAGGGCACTCTGTAGAATCCAAATCAATCCAGCCATGAACTGCTACTAATGTATCTATAAACAATATAAATTGAAAGGTCCATATCTAATGCATATTTTGTGTGTTTCCTTTCTTCCTACTTGTAGACATTTTTAAGAGTGCGAGCAAACAGGCAAACGCGGTTGAATGGTATGTATACATTTCCTGTTTCTTTTAAAGTACTAATTATTCTTCATAAACATCTTACACATTTGTATTTTTTTAAGTACATTTCTGGTACAACATCCTGTAGAATTACTTCAGAAATATTGATTAAGCCAGGTATATCTTAATCTGCAACTTCTCACAGCCAACTTGTATGCAATGACATGATTGGAGCCTAGCTTATCTTGGTGAAAATGGTGCCAATGGCGTGTGAAATTATTAAGGCTATTTCCTAAAACAAAACATTTCCTCATCAAATAATCTTCTGTTCATATTTATTGAGTAGCCTATGATTGTCATAGAACAGTTTTCTTAATTTTTTTTATACATTACACTACTGAAAAAAACAGATTGCTCAACCAATATCATCCGCACTACATTTGGTGGAATTGTCAATCAAAGTTGAAGCAGCAAGCAACTGGGGAGGCGAATGTGCATCTTCAGAGTGTGAGAACAGAGTCATAGCGTAGGTCTGGATGGACCGGCTGACAGAGTCAGTCCGTGGACCCTTGACCAGGCTGTGTTTGGTTTGACCATGCATTTCTACCCTGCATAGCCATAACCTTGGCTCTGCCATCGTTATAACACATTATGGTTAAGTATAGCCAGAGGCCCATGTTGAACAAAGCCCTGTGTGGCCTTGCTGACAGCCCTTCACACTGTGGACCAGCTCCAGGCTGTAGCTTACATTACAGCTACAGAGCCAGGCCTGCCCCTTGTTGCCCAACTGAGTGTGATTTCAGGGCTGGCTGGTGGGGGGGTCGGGAGTCCTGGCTGCCGTTGTGTGTCTCCGTCCCTGCTGTTCCCTTGACCTAGCGCCTACACGAGCAGAGGATCTATTAACCCTTGACCTTCTTGATATGTTGACAGTCGATGACCTCTGCTGGTGCAGGCGCTACGCCAAGGAAAGTGTCAAAAATGCTCCCCTTGGACTGCACAATGGAGCCCCCCTTGCCCCCTGCTGCATTGGCCACGGTAAGAGCCTGCCCCCACGTCCTCTCCCAACACCCCCTCTGTCAGCCAGCAGTCCCAGGCTCCCTCTCTGCCTCCATTGGCATTTGCACCAGCCTCGGCAGCAGCCTCAGTGCTGCTATGAAAAGAAACGGTGCCGACTTTGTTTAAACTCAAGCCTCCATTAATGTCTATTACCTCTCATGTGGAACCTGAATGATTCTGGGGGGGATGGGGGACGACTCGTGCCGGGCCTAATTAATCGTCCCTTTCTGTCTGCGTTTAATGAAGCCCTACTCGATTACCATCACCCGTTCCCTGGCCTGGGAGAGAGATTATTAGTAGCTGTCCCAATCTCCCCAAAGTTATGGCGCGTTGTCCTTCCTCTCGCCGTCCCTCCTCGGGTCCCCCTTGGCCCCTTTCGCAATCACAGCCACCTAAAAATTAATGTCCCCGGACGCCATTTGCAGTTAAGAAAAAGTGACAAAGACTTGGCGCATTGGCCACTGTTCTGCTGTGTTAAATTTCAAATTATGCAGTGGGGGGAGTTGTCGACTAGTGCTATAGAAGGATTGTTGAGTCACGTGACCTAGACCTACAGTAGACCATCCTTACCCGTCCTATGGAGAGAGGAAACCAAGTTCAGGCCTATCATCTCCTAAAACAATGTTAGTTTCTATGAGGAGAGTAAATGACCATATCCTGTGAAAAAAGAGGAGGAACCTTCTCGATGTTTAGCTTCTCCTCAAACACTGGTTGAAGAGAATAGATTGCCCTCTCTTTTGTCATCACGGCACGGTGTTAGAACATTAGACTGTAGTCTCCTAGGCATCTCTGAGTAAGAGTGCCGTTCTAGGATCAGGTTCCCCCTGACCATGTAATCTTATTCATTTTTTGTCTAAAAGGAAATACTGAGACACGTTATGAATCCTGACGTTAGACTAGTTGTGGCGCTGAGGAGGATTGTCACAGCGGCATCTCCACTCGCTGTTGTAATTCCTGATCTTCTGGTACCGGACACTGTGGCATCTTCTAAGAGACCTGGGGCGCATCGATTCCTCACCACTCCGCTGACCCACGTTATTGCCAGTGAGACAGCAAACTTCTCTGACATGTTGTGAATGCCAATAGCGTTCACCGCTGCTCTTCTGCCAAGCAGAGGAGAGACACACAGTACACAGCTGGAGGACAGAGGAGAGACGCACAGTACACAGTGGGAGGACAGAGGAGAGACACACAGTACACAGTGGGAGGACAGAGGAGAGACACACAGTACACAGCTGGAGGAGAGACACACAGTACACAGCTGGAGGACAGAGGAGAGACGCACAGTACACAGCTGGAGGACAGAGGAGAGACACACAGTACACAGCTGGAGGACAGAGGAGAGACGCACAGTACACAGCTGGAGGACAGAGGAGAGACACACAGTACACAGCTGGAGGAGAGAGGAGAGACGCACAGTACACAGTGGGAGGACAGAGGAGAGACACACAGTACACAGCTGGAGGACAGAGGAGAGACACACAGTACACAGTGGGAGGACAGAGGAGAGACACACAGTACACAGCTGGAGGACAGAGGAGAGACACACAGTACACAGTGGGAGGACAGAGGAGAGACACACAGTACACAGTGGGAGGACAGAGGAGAGACACACAGTACACAGCTGGAGGACAGAGGAGAGACACACAGTACACAGTGGGAGGACAGAGGAGAGACACACAGTACACAGCTGGAGGACAGAGGAGAGACACACAGTACACCGTGGGAGGACAGAGGAGAGACACACAGTACACAGTGGGAGGACAGAGGAGAGACACACAGTACACAGTGGGAGGACAGAGGAGAGACGCACAGTACTCAGCTGGAGGACAGAGGAGAGACACACAGTACACAGTGGGAGGACAGAGGAGAGACACACAGTACACAGCTGGAGGACAGAGGAGAGACACACAGTACACAGTGGGAGGACAGAGGAGAGACACACAGTACACAGTGGGAGGACAGAAGAGAGACACACAGTACACAGCTGGAGGACAGAGGAGAGACACACAGTACACAGCTGGAGGACAGAGGAGAGACACACAGTACACAGTGGGAGGACAGAGGAGAGACACACAGTACACAGTGGGAGGACAGAGGAGAGACACACAGTACACAGCTGGAGGAGAGACACACAGTACACAGCTGGAGGAGAGACACACAGTACACAGCTGGAGGACAGAGGAGAGACACACAGTACACAGTGGGAGGACAGAGGAGAGACACACAGTACACAGCTGGAGGACAGAGGAGAGACGCACAGTACACAGCTGGAGGACAGAGGAGAGACACACAGTACACAGTGGGAGGACAGAGGAGAGACACACAGTACACAGCTGGAGGACAGAGGAGAGACACACAGTACACAGTGGGAGGACAGAGGAGAGACACACAGTACACAGCTGGAGGACAGAGGAGAGACACACAGTACACAGCTGGAGGAGAGACACACAGTACACAGCTGGAGGACAGAGGAGAGACGCACAGTACACAGCTGGAGGACAGAGGAGAGACACACAGTACACAGCTGGAGGACAGAGGAGAGACACACAGTACACAGCTGGAGGAGAGACACACAGTACACAGCTGGAGGAGAGACACACAGTACACAGTGGGAGGACAGAGGAGAGACACACAGTACACAGCTGGAGGACAGAGGAGAGACACACAGTACACAGTGGGAGGACAGAGGAGAGACGCACAGTACACAGCTGGAGGACAGAGGAGAGACACACAGTACACAGTGGGAGGACAGAGGAGAGACACACAGTACACAGCTGGAGGACAGAGGAGAGACACACAGTACACAGTGGGAGGACAGAGGAGAGACACACAGTACACAGCTGGAGGACAGAGGAGAGACACACAGTACACAGCTGGAGGAGAGACACACAGTACACAGCTGGAGGACAGAGGAGAGACGCACAGTACACAGCTGGAGGACAGAGGAGAGACACACAGTACACAGCTGGAGGACAGAGGAGAGACACACAGTACACAGTGGGAGGACAGAGGAGAGACACACAGTACACAGTGGGAGGACAGAGGAGAGACGCACAGTACACAGCTGGAGGACAGAGGAGAGACACACAGTACACAGCTGGAGGACAGAGGAGAGACACACAGTACACAGCTGGAGGACAGAGGAGAGTCACACAGTACACAGCTGGAGGACAGAGGAGAGACACACAGTACACAGTGGGAGGACAGAGGAGAGACACACAGTACACAGCTGGAGGACAGAGGAGAGACACACAGTACACAGTGGGAGGACAGAGGAGAGACACACAGTACACAGCTGGAGGACAGAGGAGAGACACACAGTACACAGCTGGAGGACAGAGGAGAGACGCACAGTACACAGTGGGAGGACAGAGGAGAGACGCACAGTACACAGCTGGAGGAGAGACACACAGTACACAGCTGGAGGACAGAGGAGAGACGCACAGTACACAGCTGGAGGAGAGACACACAGTACACAGCTGGAGTACAGAGGAGAGACACACAGTACACAGCTGGAGGAGAGACACACAGTACACAGCTGGAGGACAGAGGAGAGACGCACAGTACACAGTGGGAGGAGAGACACACAGTACACAGCTGGAGGAGAGACACACAGTACACAGCTGGAGGACAGAGGAGAGACACACAGTACACAGCTGGAGGACAGAGGAGAGACGCACAGTACACAGCTGGAGGACAGAGGAGAGACACACAGTACACAGCTGGAGGAGAGACACACAGTACACAGCTGGAGGACAGAGGAGAGACACACAGTACACAGCTGGAGGAGAGACACACAGTACACAGCTGGAGGAGAGACACACAGTACACAGCTGGAGGACAGAGGAGAGACGCACAGTACACAGCTGGAGGACAGAGGAGAGACACACAGTACACAGCTGGAGGAGAGACACACAGTACACAGCTGGAGGAGAGACACACAGTACACAGCTGGAGGAGAGACACACAGTACACAGCTGGAGGACAGAGGAGAGACACACAGTACACAGCTGGAGGACAGAGGAGAGACACACAGTACACAGCTGGAGGACAGAGGAGATGGAAAACCCCCAATAGACTACCATGAATTTACAATGTATTTTTCGTCCATGTCAAATGCAATAGCGGTTGCCATATTGAAAGAGAGCCTGGTTGTGACAGAGGCATTCTGCTGGGCTGTATTGCCTGCTATGAGCCTGTTATCCACACTGACAGGGGGTTTAATTTGATCAAATAACTCATTAGGTTATATCAGATTCTAATCAAGAACATTCGGTTGATTTGTGTTTTTTGGGTTGCGTACTCTTTTACTGCATTTCAACCAATCATGTCATTGTAGCCACATCGCTGTCTGCTGAAGTCAATGGACCTACCCATGTGATATTTTAGTACGGCACTTAAAACAGAAATACAAAAACAAGTCCCAGATTGCTGTGTATTTTTTCATGATTCTAACCACCTCTTCCTCTGCTTCTTTGTGTTTCAGCCCGGATTGGGAAGATGAAACGCCGGAAGCCAGAGGATGGGCAGGTATGTCCACTGTGCAGCGCGCCGCTGGCAGGGACTGAGGAGGAGATGAGTAGGCATGTGGAACAATGTCTGTTCAAGGTAGCCTCACGTCCCTACCCGTACCCTCAGCCTCGGGCCTCTAGTCAACCAATCACCATCTTTCTAGGCACTAGTCACCACCACGCTATCTAGTGTCTATCCACTCTGCTCTCGCTCTTTCCACTGGATCTGACAGAGCGTACACACTACTTAGAAATTACACAGACTCAGAACACATGGAAACAGTAGCCACCAGGGCTTCGTTGCCTGACAAGCTCTTATTTTACTTGTCCTCCAAGCACTGAATCTAGCTTACTCCAGTCTTAAAAAAGGAGCTTTCCTCTTTGCTCTATGCTGATGACTTGTAGTACCAGTTAGATGTTCAACAGAAAGAATCATTAGTCTAGGAAAACAGCTCTTTCCTGTCGAATAGTTAGCCCACCTCTCTCCCCTGTAGGAAAATCTTCTTCCTCCTCAGTATCTCTGCTTCCTAAATAGAATAGATGGCAAGTGAGGCCTCCTGACCAGCACAGATTCATGCTCACTGTCATTGTAACCACTTCTTCTTTGCTCACAGAATAGGATCGATGTATTTATAGTAATCATGCTCTCATAAACTTGGCTGTAACATTGGTCATGATGCTCCACTTGACCCCCTACTTTGGTGATGGTCTTTCCAAATCTTACAGATGTTTTAGTTTTACTAACACCTATTGTGCATCATAGCTAGTTTTGTATTAATCTATATTATTCAATATTTATATTTTAATGAATACAAAGATTACTGATCATTTTCTATTTAACATTTAGATTATTTCTGACAGGAGACTGTTTTTTCCACTCCAAGCCCTACCCTGTGTCTGGGTCAGTGTTGACAGTGTCTTTGTTCTCTCAGAGGGAGGGTGCGTTTGCTGAGGATGACTCTGCAGACATTGACGGAGAGAACGGGACCCGCTTCGAGGAGTACGAGTGGTGCGGCCAGAAGAGGGTCAGAGCTACCACCCTGCTGGAAGGAGGCTTCAGAGGTACACTATGCACTACAAAAGTAGTGCACTATAAAGGGAATAGGTGCCAATTGGGACGCAAATCAAATTTTCACTCTAAAAAAATCAGTCTACTTTGGTTCTTACATTAAAATGGCAAAACAGTTGTGCAACATTTGAGAAATAACAACGTGTTTAGGGTAGTTGAAAGTATCCTAACGATAAGAGTCTTAAGCCAGTATACCAAAATGCCTTCCAGCACGCAACAGGACCCACTCTGAACAACATTCCCTGCTAGTCACAATTCTCCTTCAGTATAACAACAGGTTGAGTCTGTGCATCATTGCCTTTTTAAAAGGACGTGGCTGGGTGCAGAGAGGCTAACATGCCCAGGGCTACAGCCAGACATGGTGGACAGCTTTGGCTCTGTTTACCAAATTACACCCTATTCCCTACATAGTGCACTACTACATAGTGCACCCTATGGGTTCTGTACAAAAGTAGTGCACTGAATAGGATGCCATTTGGGACACGCTACATCTGTCTCTCCAGCTGCAGTGTGGGGCCATGTGGCCCCGGTCCAGAAGGGGGACAGCCCAGTCCGGTCCTGGCCCCAGCCCTTTAGGAGGGAAAGGAAAACACATTTAGCTGTGCAATTGACCCGTCTGAACCTGTGAGGAGTGGTGTGTGGAAGGGAAATGGGCCAGTGACCCCCAGGTTCCCCTCAGCCCAGCAATGCAATTATAGCCCTGGACCTAAAGCTTCCCACTAGGGACCATGGCCTGCTCTCTCCTCCTACCCCCCCCCCCCCCCCCGAAACGTATCTTATCTTATGGGAGGGCTAGAATTGAATATCAAATCGGTAATCATTGACAACAAGACATCAGTGGGATATTGACTGGAATGCTCAATAACCTGTAAGTTATGTATTTTTTATTTCCAAGTACAATACAGGGACTTTGAAATGTAGGCTGTGATTTAGATGCTGTAATGAATTGATCCAGCCTAGCCACTGTGTGCTCACCTAAATGATTTGTGAATATTTAGAAGGCCATTGGTCCATGATCAATAGCTAGTGTAGTCCGCTTGATTGGACAAGTGTATGATTTGGCCATAGGTCAGCATTCATTATCTCATGTCCAACAGACAGGCCTTTGCTTCACTGCTAGAGAGAGCTATGAAAATGAATTGGCCACAGGTCCTCATGGTGTGAGTCTACAGATCACAGGAAAGCAAAGAGTCCTCATCTTCTCTAAGGGCCCCTTTAAAATTCTCAAAGTCCCCAAATTTCATCCAGGCGGTAAAACTGCATTACAAAGCCCAATAAGACGTGTGCCTTTTGGCCCCTCTCTCGCTACAAACCTGACCAGACAGACAGCCTACAGATCAATTTGATATCTTGACTGAACCTCCTGAGCAGGAAGCTGTCCGTCTGTCTGTCTGTCCATTCATCTAATGAGCAGCAGACCCCTTCTGGCCGGCTGTGATAGCCCGGCGTCCTGTGATGTGACACAGATAAGGGCTGGTCAAAGCCAGAGGTGCTTTCTGCTGCTCTTAGCCAGCCTGGGGAGACCACTTGAAAGCAACCCCCCGCACCCCCCTAGAAGCTCAGAAGGTGGATTTGCCTTGAAAGCTTTGGTGCAGTCAGCCTTGGTTCAATGGGCCCAGCCAGGCAGAATCCACCATCTACCCAGCCCAGGGGGGGTGGTTGATGCAGGGAGGAGAGACAGAGATGAGGGGCTTCAATGGGATAAGAGAGGCCTATCCTCTGTGAGCCACCAGCACCACCACCGCCACCTCTCTCGCTTTGAGGGGAGGGAAGAAAGGCAAAGGGAAGCCGTTTAAACACCACAGAAAAGTCGAGGACCAGGAGAGAGAGGGAGGAAAATCGAACAGGATCACTTTCTGCTTGAGACGTGTGGGGCCCAGCCCTCACGTGGTCCTCCTGTGTACATGGCTTATGAGGGCCTGGGAGAAAAGCACTAAAGGCTGATGTATTGAGGAAGAGGGTCAGATCTGATCCCAGCAGCCTGATAGTGAAGACCAAAGCTAAGTGAGCCGATCCTGGGAGAGAGGATTTGGGGCCGCTGACTGAAGATGACAGCGGGGACAGAAGGCACTCTCTGCTTTGTAAACAGGCTTCAAAGATGGCGGCCATCTCTCTCCCATCATCTCTCCAGACGTGTCCTGTAAATGCCAGAGAGATATGATGGATATGACCAGAGCCGACTGGGGAGGCCTGATCAGGGCTATAAGCACCATGGCAACCGGCTGTTATTGGTCAGACTGTCTCTCATGTTGATTGGTCCCTTGACCCTCCCTCGCCACTCGCTCAGAACCTTAGCTTTGTCTCTGTCTCATCTCCAGATGGTGGTGACATATGGAGATAGGTGTTCCGTGTCACAGTCACGTCTGTGTTACACAGGGAAGAACACATGTATTTGACATGTTCATGTCAATAAGATGCACAAGATTGGTTATGATAATGAGTGTGGAGGATATGCGAGGGACGGGTGCCATTTAGGTGCACCTGTGTAGTGTGTGTGTCAGTGTGCACGGACGTGTGTGTGTGTGTTAAGGGCTGGAAAGGGTCAGAAACTTTCCATTAAATTTCCGGGAATTTTCCATGGGAAGTTAAGCCTGGGAATTTTGCTTAAATTCATCAAAAAAGTTAGCTTATAACAGTGAACCTTTTTTGTGGGATACACAAGGCAATTCTAGGTCTTGTGGCATATTTTGGTTAAACTATCCCCAATTCAATTGAATTGCAACCCTCTGCATGCACAGTGCATTCTTCCATCACATGTACAGCTGATTCTCAAGATCTTACATTGTCTGAGCCAAGGACTACATGCTTTATGGTCATTTGATTACGATACTGGGTGGGTTGAATATATTTTATATGACATACATTATTTTTTGTTAACTTCTCTAGGGTAGGGGGCAGCATTCTGATTTTTGGATGAAAAGCATGCCCAAATTAAACTGCCTGCTTCTCGGGCCCAGAAGATATGATATGCATATAACTGGTAGATTTGGATAGAAAACACTCTAAAGTTTCCAAAACTGTTAAAATAGTGTCTGTGAGTATAACAGAACTGATTTGGCAGGTGAAAACCTGAGAAAAATCCATTCATGAAGTAGTTTTTTAAATTATTTTTTTTAGTTTTCTATTCAATGCCATTGCAGTATCCATTGACTTAGGACTCAAATTGCAGTTCCTATGCCTTCCACTAGATGTCAACAGTCTTTAGAAATTGTTTCAGGCTTGTATTCTGAAAAATGAGGAAGTAAGAGCAGTCTGAATGAGTGGACCCTAAAGTGTCACAGAGCTTTTTCATGCGCGAGACCTAGAGAGTGCCTTTCTTGTTTAGCTTTGAAATATTATCGATTATTTAGGCTAAAAACAACCTGAGGATTGAATATAAACATCGTTTGACATGTTTCTATGAACTTTACGGATACAATTTAGATCTTTTGTCTGCCTGTTTTGACTGCGTTTGAGCCTGTGGATTACTGAAGAAAACGCGCAAACAAAATGGAGATTTTGGGATATAAAGAGACTTTATTGAACAAAAGGAACATTTATTGAGTAAATGAATGTCTGCTGAGTGCAACCATATGAAGATCATCAAAGGTAAGGGATTAATTTTATCTCTATTTCTGACTTGTGTAACTCTTCTACTTGGCTGGTTACTGTTTGTAATGATTTGTCTGCTGGGCTATGTTCTCAAATAATCATAAGGTATGCTTTCGCCGTAAAGCATTTTTTAAATCTGACACCGTGGTTGGATTCACAAGAAGTTAATCTTTAAACCTATGTAAAATATGTTTTGTTTTCTGAATTTTTATATTGAGTATTTCTGTATTTGAATTTGGCGCCCAGCAGTTTCACTGGCTGTTGAAAAGGTGGGACGCTAACGTCTCACGTACCCAAGAGATGTTAACTCGTAAAAGAGTAGCCTACAGCAAAGTGTGTTTAAATAATTTCTAACTTGTTAACAATTTCTGCTGGTTAGTTTTTGCTACCATGTGGGTTTTAGCTTGCTTGAGCCTGCTAACTGAGTGTTAATTCACCTGTTTCCATACATGTTTCATTTTAAAACATATATTATAAAGGAGTTGTTTAATCTAACTGCTTAACTATTTATCTCTACATGGAATTGTATTTTTTATTTTATTTTACTCATTTTTTTCTAATCTTCACAGCAATCTAATCTAATCTTCATGCCACGGGCACTATCTGATGTGTGTAGACATTTCACTGCAGCTAATGTTGAAGGAAAAGCTGTGTACATTTGCAAATACTGTGCCAAATCATATGTGAAGAATGCAACAAAGATGCAGAATCATCTGGCCAAGTGCATAAAGAATTGCTGATGAATGTCCTGCTCGAGCTGTGTATGCAACTGGTTCACCTCTGATGCTCACAGGAAATGTATATTGGAAGAGATTTCTGAATGTTCTTCGCCCAGCATACACCCCTCCAACCAGACATGCTTTATCTACTCCTTTGCTGGATGCAGAGTTCAGCAGAGTTCAAGTGAAGGTCAAGCAAATCATAGAGAAGGCAGACTATATTGCAATCATCTCTGATGGGTGGTCGAATGTTCGTGGGCAAGGAATAATTAACTACTTCATCTCCATCCCGCAACAAGTATTCTACAAGAGCACAGACGCCAGGGACAACAGACACACCGGCCTCTACATTGCAGATGAGCTGAAGGCAGTCATCAATGACCTTGGACCACAGAAGGTATATGCACTGGTGACAGAAAATGCTGTGAACATGAAGGCTGCTTGGTCTAAAGTGGAGGAGTCCTACCCTCACATCACACTCATTGGCTGTGCTGCTCATGCATTGAATCTGCTCCTCAAGGACATCATGGAACTGAAAACAATGGATACACTCTACAAGAAAGCCAAGGAAATGGTTAGGTATGTGAAGGGTCATCAAGTTAAAGCAGCAATCTACCTCACCAAGCAAAGTGAGAAGAATAAGAGCACCACATTGAAGCTGCCCAGCAACACCCGTTGGGGTGGTTTTGTCATCCTGTTTGACAGTCTCCTGGAGGGGAAGGAGTCTCAAGAAATGGCCATATCACAGTTTGCTGATATGGACAGCCCTATCAAGGGGATCATCCTGGATGATGTATTTTGGGAGAGAGTGGTAAGCAGCCTGAAACTTCTGAAACCTATAGCAGTAACCATTGCACGGATTGAGGGAGACAATGCCATCCTTTCTGATGTTCAGACTCTGCTTGCAGATGTAAGAGAATAAATCCGTACTGCCCTGCCCACTTCACTGTTGCTCCAAGCAGAGGAAACTGCAGTTCTGAAATGCATCAAAAAGGGTGAATACTTCTGCCTGAAGCCCATACACGCCGCAGCGTACATTTTGGACCCCCAAGTATGCTGGCAAGAGCATCCTGTATGGTGCAGAGATCAACAAGGCCTATGGTGTCATCACTACCGTGTCTCGCCACCTTGGCCTGGATGAGGGCAAGATTCTTGGCTGTCTGGAGAGGTACACTTCCAAGCAAGGGCTTTGGGATGGAGATGCAATATGGCAGTCGTGCCAACATATCTCATCAGCCACCTGGTGGAAGGGACTTTGTGGATCTGAGGCTCTTTCCCCTGTTGCCTCCATCATCATCCAAATCCCACCAACATCAGCCACCTCAGAGCGCAACTGGTCCTTGTCTGGGAACACACACACCAAAGCACTCTACAGGCAGACCAATACAAGGGTTGAAAAATTGGTGACCATCTGGGCAAATTTGAGGCTTTTTGAGCCTGACAACGAGCCATCCTCAACAAGGTTGGAAAGTGACAGTGAAGATGAGGCCTCAGTCTGATGTCCAAGAGGTGGACATTGAGGATGTCCAGGGAGAAGACATGGAAGCCTGAGAGGAAGACAACCATGGCTTTAGTTTCTAGACTAAGTTTAGTTTCTAGACTGTGTTGAAAACGTTTTTGGGAGATGCGATGGATCATTGGGGATCATTCAATATTCCCTTTTGTTGTTCAGTGAAATCATCCCATGTGAAGAGTCATTTAATTAAAGATCCAATTGGTAACTCAATTATTTTTATTTTTATTGGAAGGATTTAATCATTTGCAATTATGTCTACTTATGATAAGGTAAAAGGTTTCTGTCTTGATATGGTAAATGTATCCAATGCAAAAAAAACATCTACATTTAAATGGTATTAATATTCATTTACATATTTCTGTTAAATCCCATGTATTCCCGTTAATTCCAATATATTCCCATTAATTCCCATGGAAAGTTTCCACCTCTGAATATTCCCCAAAATGTGCCACCCAAGTATTGATCCTAGATGATCTGCCAGGAGTAGGGGCAAAAAGGGAGTAGCCTATCCCCTGGGGTCGGAGAGAGAGATGGAGGGAGAGAGAGAGGGAGCGCGTGCAACAGCGTGCATAATGTGACTGAAAGGCAGTTATAGTGGCGCTGACCTTTTCAGGGGAGATTAGATTGCCTGCCAAGACTGGTTAAAGGGAGAGATGGGGCCTGAACTGAGCTGAGCAGCATGACCAGGCTGGGCAACCCAACAGCATCTTTGCGTCCTAAATGGCACCCTATTCCCTATTTAGTTTTTGACCATGGCCCATGGGGCTCTGGTAAGAAGTAGTGCACTTTAATGGTGAATAGAGTGGCATTTGGGACACTACCTGTTACTTCAGACTGCTGTAGTCTTCCTCCTCCTCTCTGCTCATGGGACATCAACCGGGTCGGACTTTGGGCAATCCAATTTCAGCCGGACGGTTCGGCTGCATGCCACTTGCTTTTACAGCATCCCCTCGTTTTAGTTTCTATCAGTCAACTATCAGTGTGATGGGGATCTTGTTTTCCCTACTTGTCTTTATAGTCTTCTTCCACACTTACCGCTGTGGTGAATTGAGATTGAATTGGATCGAATGCAGCAGTTGTAGGCAGCCCACACCTGTCGGTTCCAGTTGGGGGAAGTATATTTGAGAGAAATATTTCTCCATGTCCCACTGGGTTTAAGGCTAATCCTACCTAGTAACACTTAGCAGTGGAAAGTCCACTTCTTAGGGGCAACAGTGGCCCCGGCCTTGTCAGTGGGTGGGTCGGGAACAGTGAAAGCATCTAGAGCCTCTCTCCTCAGCCAGAGAGCCACCACACCACAGCCTTTTGAAAATCAATGCTGTGCTGCTCTGCCTCTGTCCCTCCCATCTCCTGGCCCCAATCCCAGCCATGCATCGCTAACTAGCCGCAGGATCCATACCCTGATCAATTGATTGGATTAACAGTGATTTCAGGTTCCTTCCAACCCTCTGCCACTTTCTCCTCCCCAATGTGCCTGGCCAGCGGCCGCCATTAGTGGTCGGGACGCAGGGACTATCTATTTATTTATTTTAGCCTCTCCTACGTGTTGCCACTCGTTCACAGTAGATAAACTGCAAATGATGCCCTGCATTTAATTTATCTAATTTACGACCTTACCACCAGACCTGGCCCGGCCGCCATACCTCCCTTCCTTCCCAGCGGCCTTAGAGGCATCCCCCAGGTCCAGGTGGTTGACTGTGCTGTGGGAGAGACAAAGGCTTGGACTTGAAAAACACATTATTAGCCCATCCCTTGCTCTATAGTATTTCAATCATCTCAAAGTCCATGAATGGTGGTGGTCTATCTGGATAGGATAGGCTTCCATGCTGCCCGCTGGTCCCCGCTGTCTGGTAATACTTCCTCTGCCACCAGCAGCTGAACAGACATTTATGCACCACAGCCATTGTTCGCATATGCTCCACGCAACCACAGGGACCAAATAAAACTTAAAAGGTCCCTTTTTATGTGATCACTAAAAGCATGGGCACATTGTAAAAAGGGTTAGCCTTGGTGGCAGGCAGGGACAGAGTTTTATCCTCTCCTCGAGCAGCAGCTCCCTCAGCACAGAGCTTCCTCCAGCCTTCACAGAGGGAGGGGAGGAGGCTGCCTGCCTTCTGGGTCTCTGTGCTGGGTTGACTTTAGGACATCTATCCATGGCTCTACCTATGTCTCCACATGAGCCCAGTCTGTCTGTACCCCACCACAGCCCTATACCATCTCCTGTTCTGACACGTCAGTGTCCAGTCCTAGACGAGTGAGAGACTCGGTCCCTGACCACTCAATCAGCCTCCAGCGCTGTGTGCGTCTCTGTGGCAGCACAGGCAGGGGGAGAGGCAAGTCCTAAGTGGAGCTGAAAGAGCCAGCAGTCAGGCAGGAGTTTGTCTGGTGGGCCGCTCATCACAGGGTTTATAGAGGTGCCAGTCAGATCTACCGCCAGTCAGTCAGCCCCCCCAGACTGCCACGCTCCCATAACCAGATAACCATCCACTGGCAGCTGACAGACAGCTGACACAACCCAGTAAACCTCTTCCCTCTGTCTGCCGCTGACAGCCAACAACACTTTACAGGGAGGGAGGGAGGGGGAGATTGCAGCATCTCAACATGTCTATTTCAATCAGTTTGCTTTAGCAGCAGGTTTAATAGCTAGCTCAGATCTTTCTTACCCTGCTGGTCTACATGTGTAGAGAGAGCGATAGGGAGACGGGGTCTGGAAGAAGGGCTTGCTGCTGTTGGAGCCCTGCTTTGCACTGTCATCCTGTCTGACATGACAGAACTGCCTGCTTCAGAGGTTGTGAAGTGTATATACAGTGTTTAAACGCATTTGTATTTCCCTCCACAATATTAAGGACGGTTGCATGGTCTGACAGAGCCTAGGCAATGACTCTGCCCCCCTCCGCTCTCCCCTCCCTCCCTCTGCCCCCCTCCCTCTCCTCAGGAACAGGCTTTGCCATGTGTAGCACGAAGGAGAGCCACGACAGCGACGCCGACCTGGACGTGGATGGAGACGACACGCTAGAGTACGGCAAGGCCCAGTACACAGAGGCAGACATCATTCCCTGCTCCGGAGAGGACCAAGGAGAAGCCAAAGAACGGGAGGCCCTGCGCGGGGCGGTGTTGAAGTAGGTTCTCACTCCTACCACTCTACTGAAGTCCACTCTGGTCTACTCTACTGAAGTCCACTCTGGTCTACTCTACTGACTTGGGTTTTGTTTGTTTCTGCTCTTTCAGTGGTGGAATGCCGTCCAACAGAATAGCAGCAGAGTTCTCCAAATGGGCCAGTGATGGTGAGTTGAGGCTTGGAACAAGATGTCATCTTCTGTTTTTATGGTTACCATATTGAAATCTTTTGACCGTATTGATTTAATGTCAAGGTCAGTTGTCATAGTTCCCCATCTCTCTCTGCAGAGATGCCCTCCACGAGCAATGGCGAGAGCAGCAAGCAGCAGCTGCCTCAGGACCCCAACGCCGCCTGCTCAACCTCCAACGCGCCCCGGACCTGTAAAAACAGCGAAATAGAGAAGTAAGAATCATCTCTCCATCCCGTCCTCCCCTCTCTTCTCAGCCCCAGAGCACACACACACACACCTGCCCAAGCCCTTTCCTATCTCGTTTCTATTACTCTCAAATTAGTTTTCTTTCCTTCCTGCGCCCGGCCGGTTGGGTCATAAATGATGCATTTTGTGTGGTCGTTTTTCCTCCTGCGGTGAGATAGCCGGTGAATCTGTGCTTTGACTCACTTCATCCACTGGTCTGATCACAGAGAGGCTCCAATGGTATTGATCCTCTCTCTGTAGCCGTGTGCTCCATCTGGGCCAGACACACAGCACCACGCAGGAATCCTAATTTCACCACATAAGCACACACACACTACCTCCCTCCTGCTACCTACCTAGCAGCAGACCTCCTAGTAGAAGCCCAGCTCCAGTCTCCCCAGCCCCTCCCTGCCAAGCAGCAGATAAATGTGAATAACCTGTTCATGTGAAAGGGCAGCCCCTCTAATTCCCTCATCTCCATGTCCTCATCCATATTCCCCGACAAGCGGCGCCCAGAAAACAATTTCCACCAGCAGCAGCATGGCCGGCCCCTCTGAATGGGTAATTGGGGTCAGAGCAGCACAGCTAGTGGAGAGAGAGGGGGATTTTGGTTGATTGCTTGCTTCTGCATGTTTGGCATATTCCATGTTCTCCCCCTTTGCTCCTCTTGCTCCCCATTTTGGCTCAGTTGCTTCAGTTTCCCCCCACCCCTATCTTAAACATGGCCACAGGTCAAAACTGCAGTCTGCCACTGCCTTCCATCACAATCCCTCTCTCTCTCTTCCTTGCTGCCTTCACTTGTCCAAGCCTCAGAGACTGACTGACTTACTGACTACTTCTGACTCCTTCCTCACATCTCATTTGGCCATTTCCTTTCCTCAGTGTCCATTTCCCCTGCTGACTCTGACTGAGATAAATGATTGTTTTGGTTTCAACAAAGCAGCCAAACGGCTCCGTTTCTTACTCTCCCTCAGCCGCCATCATCATCATTGACTTCCTGTGAAGGGCTCATGTTAAAATGCCTAGTAGTACGAGAGTAGCAAGTGTTTTCTAAATCCACACACACATGTTTATTTCCTCTTTCTCTTAGCGCCCGTAGTCACACACACACACACACACACACACACACACTTCTCCCCACACACACACACACACACACACACACACACACACACACACACACACACTTTTCTACACACACTCTTGTGTGTCTGAATTTAAATGAATCAATCAGGAGGAAGTTGCTCAGCTTAGAGTAGAGCTGGTCTAGCCACATATTAAATATCAGCCTGCTGCTGGAGATCTGAACTGGTGCATAAGCATAGCAGCTTGAGGTGTATTGATCTGGGGTGTATCCCAAATGGCACCCTATTCCCTTTATAGTGCACTGCTTTTGACTGGAGCCCTATGGGCCCTGGTCAGAAGTGGTGTACTATAAAGGGAATGACGGCCCATTTGGGACGCAACCCTGATCTGGCCTCATCAGTACACTGTGATCACGTATCTGGCCCTATCCCTCCACCCCTCTTCCTGGGTGACTGTGTGTACCCAGGATGAATGTGTGTGTGCAGAGTGGGAGGATGAATTCATCAGCAGCACATCCTCTGGGGCAGTGTGGTTATGATCCGTCTGTGTGGCAGACAGACCGATGTAAACACAATGACTGTCTGAGGGTTAGGGATGGAAAGCCTTGTGTCCATAAGGATAACAGTGTCGGTGGTTTAGGCTTAAGTGAGTGTAGGAATAGCGAGTTGCTCTTTTTTTGTTGTGTGTGTGTCGGCATGAAGAAAGACAGGTGAGCGCTCCCTAAGTGGTGAAGCCAGGAGCATGACAGCTTAGGTTGATTCATCACTGTAACCCTGTTGAGGCTCCCTGCCTCCCCTCTTATACACACATACACACACGGTCCATCTCCTTCCCACACACACACACACACACACATATTGGTGACAGCCACCTCTCTGTGCCATTATGTGGTGGAGAGGGGCATTAGGTGTGTTAGGCGGGCAGGCCATAGATCACTCCCGCTGGTTGTCAGACAGAAGGAAGAGTAGGCCTAAGCCATGAGAAGGGCCTCCTGCCTGCCTCCTGAATCAGCTTTATTAGCTTAGCTATCGGCTGCTCTGCTCCAGATGTGACACGCCCGTGTATTTAATATCGCAGGCCATGTTTCCACCAACCAGTCTGCTCTGGGGCACATACTCACTGGTTGGCACCCTATTCCCTATATAGTGCACTACTTTTGATTGTGCCCTATGGGGAAAAAGAAAGTCAAACGTAGTGCACTATACACGTAATAGGGTGCCGTTTGGGACACCTCCACAGACAGTCACTCTCTAGCTGAACCTGTATTATTCCCAGATATTTCTTGTTTTTCTCCCTCCTTGCCGTTGTTTTCTACTTAAGCAATAAGGCACCTCAAGGGATGTGGTATATGGCCAATATACCATGGCTAAGGACTGTTATTAGGCATGACGCATTGTGGAGTGCCTGGACACAGCCCTTAGCCGTGGTATATTGGCCATATACCACAAACCCCTGAGGTGCCTTATTGCTATTATGAACTGGTTACCAATGTAATTAGAG
This sequence comes from Salvelinus alpinus, assembly GCF_045679555.1. Taxonomy (NCBI): domain Eukaryota; kingdom Metazoa; phylum Chordata; class Actinopteri; order Salmoniformes; family Salmonidae; genus Salvelinus; species Salvelinus alpinus. The sequence continues at coordinate 25,458,893 of NC_092115.1, read as the reverse complement.
CAGTAAAAATATTTTTTTTGTCATACCCGTGTAAACGGTCTGATATACCACTGCTGACAGCCGATCAGCTTTTAGGGCTCGACCCACCCAGTTTAGAAAAATCCTTATTTGATCAGGTTCCAGGGGATGTTTGGAGGATATTTTATTATACGCCGGAGGGGAATGATGTCATTCATCATAGAGAGAGGGTTGTTCTGGGAATTATAGTTTTTAACCATTCCTCCTTAGTGTCTGTTGGCTTACTGCAGGTATTCCCTAACTGGAGGGGGTTTCTGACCATTTCAACTGATGGTTCATAATCATTTGGTGGGGATCAATCATTTTCAAACAGTACATTTATATTTTCCAACGGAGCTATGCATTTGGGCGCGTTTTTCTCTCGCCTGAGCAGCCTCGTTTCAAATATAATTAAACCATCTAGTGTTCAGCGAAATAACGACACAATGTCAAATACAGGTAGCCTAGTCAAATAATTAACATCCAATCACATTAACCGTTCCTCTCTGGCGGGAAACCTTCACTGTTGCGCAGACATTTAGAAACAAAACATGACAATTTGAAAAATAAGCCGTGGGATTTTCTTGAGCAAGAATAACTACGTCTTTCGAGTAGTAAGACATGTATAAAAGCAACAGATACCATTAATAAGAAGGGGCTAGAAGCGTCTTATATGGTGAGCTACCGAGTAGCTACGGCAGGCAAGCCCCATACTATTGTGGAGGACTTAATTCTTCCTGCTGCGGATTTGGCTGGGACAATGCTGGGGGAAACATCCAAAAAAACTATCCAGACAATGCCTTCATCAAACAACACTGTTTCACGATGCATCAGTGACATGGCAGAAGATGTTTTGAAACAATTACTGCTTCGCATACAAGCCAGTGAATTCTATGCGTTACAGCTGGATGAGTCAACAGACGTGGCAGGCCTGGCACAACTCCTGGTATATGTCTGTTATGTTTATGGGGGGTCTATTAAGGAAGACATCCTCTTCTGCAAACCACTGGAAACCAGGACAACAGGAGAGGATATTTTTAAAGTACTGGACAGCTTGTGACATCAAATGGTATTTGGTGGTCAAGATGTTGGTATCTGTACTGATGGCGTAAAAGCCATGACAGGGAGACATAGTGGAGTGGTAATGCGCGTGCAAGCAGTTGCTCCAGTCGCCACTTGGGTACACTGCAGCATCCACAGAGAGGCTCTTGCTGCCAAGGAAATGCCTGACAGCTTGACAGATGTTTTGGACTCTACAGTGAAAATTGTTCACTTTGTTAAGGCAAGGCCCCTGAACTCTCGTGTATTTTCTGCATTATGCAATGATGTGGGCAGCGACCATGTAATGCTTTTACAACATACAGAAGTGCTCTGGTTATCAAGGGGCAAAGTATTGACACTTTTTTTTAAATTGAGAGACAAGCTTAGTTTTCTTTACTGACCATCATTTTCACTTGTCTGACCGCTTGCATGATGACGAGTTTCTCACACGACTGGCCTATCTGGGTGATGTTTTTTCTCGCCTGAATGATCTGAATCTAGGATAACAGGGACTCTCCGCAACTATATTCAATGTGGGGACAAAATTGAGGCTATGATTAAGAGCTCTTTTTTTGGCTGCATTAACAAGGACAACACACAGGTCTTTCCATCATTGTTTGATTTTTTTTTTGTGCAAATGAACTCAAGCTTATGGACAATGTCAAATGTGGTATGTATGGCGAAGCAACTGAGTGAGCTGGGTGCGCAATTACGCAGGTACTTTTCCGAAACGGACGACACAAACAACTGGATTCGTTATCCCTTTCATCCCCTGCTTCCAGTCCATTTATCGATATCTGAACAAGAGTGCCTCATCGAAATTGCAACAAGCGGTTCTGGGAAAATTTAATTTAATCAGAAGCCACTGCCAGATTTCTGGATTGGGCTGCGCTCAGAGTTTCTTGCCTTAGCAAATCCCGCTGTTAAGACACTGATGCCCTTTGCAATCACGTACCTATTTGGATTCTCGGCCCTAACTATTATGAAAACTACATACAGGCACAGACTGTGTGTGTAAAATTATTTAAGACGGAGAGACTCTCCAATACAACCCAACATTGCAGAGTTATGTGCATCCTGTCAAGCACACCCTTCTTATTAACCTGTGGTGAGTTATTCACCATTTTTGATGAACAAATAATGTTTTATATGTAAAATGGTTAAATAAATAGCAAAATTATTGATTATTATTATTTGTGCCCTGGTCCTATAAGAGCTCCTTGTCACTTTCCACAAACCGGGTTGTGACAACTCACACATTCTTATGTTTAATAAATGTATTGTATAGTGTGTGTGTGGCAGGTTTACAATGATGGCAAAAAACAACATTTAAGAGTGCGCTGACCCTGGTGCTAGAGCTGGAGGTAGAATGTTTGAAGGGGTACGGACTATAAAAAGTTTTGGAACCACTGGCTTAGTGGGAGGAACAAGACAGTATTATTAGTATTGTCACAGAAGAGAAAGAGATGTGGTAGTGATTTTATTGAAATACAAATAAATCATTAAATTACATTTTTTATTTATTTAACCTTTATTTAACTAGGCAAGTCAGTTAAGAACAAATTATTATTTACAATGACGGCCTAGGAACAGTGGGTTAACTGCCTTGTTCAGGTGCAGAACCACAGATTTTTACCTTGTCAGCTCGGGGATTCGATCTAGCAACCTTTCGGTTACTGACCCAACGCTCTAACCACTAGGCTACCTGCCGCATGTTGTTCCATTTGGATCTTTCTGTTGGCATTCTATGAATTTCTGTGCCAAAATCTATAAGTAAAGAAATGGGCATGCAGTGTGACAGTTTTATGGGCAATTTCCTGATACGAAAGAAGTAGGTTTAATCTGAGAATCCCTTTAAGGAGACCAAATAAGGGATTGAATGATTTTAGAAGAACGAGGCTGAAATTCCCTCCTTGCTGTTTGCAAAATGCATGTATTTGTAGGGACTTTCTCAGCCCTCGTTCTCAAATGAAAATGAGGTTTGTCTCCTTTCGTTATGCTGATGCATTGTGTGTGTGTGTGTGTGTGTGGCGGTAGTGAAATCTCTGATCTCATCCCAGATGGGTAATGATCTCTTGGCATTGAGGTCGTCTCCAACCCCACTCGTTCCCAACAAGATAAATGACCTCTCCAATGCCGCCAATGTGATTGCTGCAAAATGTCATGCTCAACATGAAACAATGGCAGAGATTTCCGTGTAGCTTCGCAAGTAATTGAATCTGTCCTCAATTTCTAAGTGATGACTCTACCCCACCTCCTCCCTCGGACCCTGTGAGAGAAAGAAGCCCTCCCCCTATAGCCATCTGAGACCTTCCTCACACACAAGGGCTGGAGCTGAAGAAATCAATTGTGACTTCAATGTTTTATCTGGTGTCAGTTTAGTTAAAGATGCACAATGCAGAAATCGCTCCGCCATTTCCTGGTTGCAAAAATGTGAATAGTTTGCTTAATTTCTTTTTGTGACTTTTTATTACGCTGATTAGATTCACGTGCTGGCGTGGACATTGCCTTAAGGGATTACACACACGACCCCATAATGTCAAAGTGGAATGATGTTCTTCTATAATTTTACAAATCGATTAAAAGATGAAATGTCTTGAGTCAATAAGTGTTCAACCCCGTTATGACAAGCCTAAAGAAGTTCAAGAGTAAAAATGTCCTTAACAATTTACATAAGTTGCATGGACTCACTCTGTGTGCAATAATAGTGTTTACCATGATTTTGTAATGACTATCTCCGCTCTGTACCATACACATACAATTATCTTTAAGGTCCCTCAGTTGAGCAGTGAAATTCAACCACAAACACCCAATGGTTCGCAAAGAAGGGCACCTATCGGTAGATATAAAAACATTAAATGAAGAAAAAAAGACATTGAATATCCCTTTGAGCATGGTGAAGTTATTAATTACACTTTGGATGGTGTATCAATACACCCAGTCATTACAAAGATACAGGCGTCCTTCCTAACTCAGTTACCGGAGAGGACAGAAATGGCTCATGGATTTCACCATGAGACCATTGGTGACTTTAAACCATTACAGAGTTTAATGGCTGTGATAGGAGAAAACTGAGGATGGATCAACAACATTGTAGTTTCTCCACAATACTAACCTAATTTACAGAGTGAAAAGAAGGAAGCTTGTACAGAATAACAATATTCCAAAACATGCATCCTGTTTGCAATAAGGCACTAATGTAATACTGCAAAAAATGTGGCAAAGGAATTAACTTTTTTCCCTGAATACAAAACGATATGTTTGGGGCAAATCCAATACAACACATTACTGAGTACTGCTCTCCATATTTTCAAGCATAGTGGTAGCTGAATCATGTTATGGGTATGCTTGTAATCGTTAAAGACGGGGCAGTTTTTCAGAATAAAAAATAAACAGAATGGAGCTAAATACTGGAGGAAACCCTTTGGTCTGCTTTCCACCAGTCACTGAGATTAATTCACCTTTCAGCAGGACATTAACCTAAAACACAAGGCCAAATCTACACTGGAGTTACTTACCAAGAAGACGTGAATGTGCTTGAGTGGCTGAGTTAGATTTTCAAGCATATTTAAGTTAAAACTATGGCAAGACCTGAAAATGGTTTTCTAGCGGTGATTAAACAACCAATAAGATTAATGTTGCATAATCCAGGCGTGGAAAGCTTTAGCTAGACTCACAGCCGTAATCGCTGCCAAAGGTGATTCTAACATGTATTGACTTGGTTTGAATACTTATCTTTACAAATGTTAAAATATTTCTTCCACTTTGACATTACTGAGTATTTTGTGTTGATCGTTCACAAAAATGACAATTAAATCAATTTTATTTTGTAACACAACAAAATGTGGAAAAAGTCAAGGGGTGTGAATACTTTCTGAAGGTGAATGGTGGTGGTTGTGGATTATTCCACATTGTAAAAGGTTGTCAGTCCCCTGGGTCTCTCTTTTCGTCCTCCTCCCTCTCTCCTGAATCTAACTGAAATTACACCAGCCAGTAATGTGCTCAGGAGGCCCTCCCTGCCTGCCTCCCTCCCTGCCTGAGAGATGAAAGGCGAGGATGTAGATGGACGCTAGATTAAGATAACGGGCTGATGGAGATGGATTGCAGGGGTGCAGTGGCCCAGGGAGCCTGGCAAGCCCGGCTAATGAAATGAGAAATGGGCACACGGCACAGCCTCCACCGCCTCCCGCAAACGTTCAGACTGAACACAGGACACTTAATGGGGAAGAAGGACAAGTTCTCCCTCGCTCTTTCTTTCTCGCTCTCTTTCTATATTTCTGGATCTTTCCAGCCTGTGGCAGTGAGAGGGGAGCATCTCAACTGAGATGACATATATGAACTGTTCTTTGGTTCCAGACTTTTTTTTTTTTTTACTAGGTACTCTTGTATGTTCAGTGTGGAGAACTTTTGAAACAGTACCTCATAATATTTTAGTTTTCTGTTATGTTCTGTATGTTGTGCCTTTCTGAACACAACTCCAGTTTCTTTGTAGTTCTCGAAGATAGGCTATTTTGAAATATAGACGGTGTGATTTTCAATACGCCACTGCTTATAAGTTAAGTATAATTATAAGAAATATAAGATGTCATAAATTATATGCAGCTCAGGGCTCCAGCTATGCATTTGGCTTGCTAACTTGCTAGCTAAGTGGCTAGTGGTCAAGATCAAACTTTTTAGTTGCAGCAAAAACAACAAAATAGCGCCCCTTGTGTGCACTTCCGGTAATAGCGTATACCCCAGTATGGTTCTGAAACAGTATGACGATATGAAAATATGGATACTGCCCAATATACACTGGAGTTGCTTACCAAGATGACATTGAATGTTCCTAAGTGGCCTAGTTACAGTTTTGACTTAAAACATCTTAAAATCTTTGGCACGACGTGAAAATGGCTGTCTAGCAATGATCAACAACCAACTTGACAGAGCTTGAAGAATTTCCAGAATAATGTGCAAATATTGTACAATCCAGTTGTGCAAAGCTCTTAGAGACTAACCCAGAAAGACACATAGCTGTCATCACTGCCAAAGGTGATTCTAACATGTATTGACTCCGGGGGTTGAATACTTATTTAATGAAAATGTTTTATTTTTTATTAGAATGTTAAAAAATAAATAAATAATCGTTTTTACATTGATTTTGTGTAGAATGTGGACAAAAAATTGTTACATTAAATCACTTTGAATCCCACTTTGTGACACAACAAAATGTGGAAAAAGTAAAGGGATGTGAGTACTTTCTGGAGGCACTGTTTGGGGAAAGTGGTATATAGATACTAATAGATGGTACAATCCAGTTTGCTAATGCCTGGTGTCCAGCTGGCCTGTCTGCCTGGGGTTGGGTTGGGGCTGGCCCACCTGATACAATCGTCAAATGGTTGATTATTTTGATCCCAGTGAGATCATCCAGTCCCTTCTGCCTAGAGTGTAGTAAACTAGGGGCACACAAAAACCCACATTCTATCGGCCATCCATCGCGCCAACGGCTCAGGCCTCTACATAAGAAAGATTAAAACCCCCTTTTATTGCACGAGGGAATTAAGTAACTTTTAGAATGTGGTTTCTTATAAATCACCGGCTAAATTAATATTCATCGTCAAACCACGTCGTGCCTGAGAGCGAGAGAGGAGACGAGGGTTGGTCTTTTATAGGGAAAAGTTTTACTCAGTGCCGCCCAATGACAGTGTTGGTTGAGTAAACCACCACAGGGATTTATGATGCTGTTAAAGGGAAAACACCAGGCTACGGAGGACACCGCTACTGGGCCTTCTTTATAAGCAAGCACGCTAATCAAGGCTAAATGCCTTTTTACAAGCGCCCTGCTAATAAGAGGAGATTTTAAAGCTTTATGGCCATGGTGTTGCAGATTGGAGTCACAGGAGAGAATGACTGGCCTGGTCTCTCTCTTCTCTGGCTATCCTTTGCCAAGGTCTCTGTCCAGTCAAACAAGAGTTTCAAGTTGACTCGAGTCACAAGTGTATTGTAATGGACTAACACCAGACATAGGAACATTTTAAGCTCTTGAAGTCACATTCAGCTTAACTCAAATGATGCTACCTTCCGATGAGAAAACAGCATTGGTGTGTGTATATCTAAAGACAAAAACAATGCTTTATTCAGTGTAGCTATCGGGCTAGGTAAGTTGAACTACGTTGTGTTGACAGTGGTCAGTCTAGCGCAACTCCTGTACTGTCTCTGTGTTCCTCAGGGCAATCCACTCCTCATTGAAGAACCACACAGGGCCAGTAGTATAATAAATTAAGCTATAGATAGCCAAGGCACTGGGCCCTCCGACTGGCCAGTAATCGGAGTGGGGGAGCGCTGTGCCTGGCTGCGTGTCTCCCGCTGAGAGCTGGTCCAATGGTAAATCAATACTGTAGATCAGCGCTCCATCTGGCTGGAAAATGAGCGGATCACCATAAACATCTGGCCAGCGCCGTGTCCCAGCCAATCACTGGCGGACATATTGACTTAGTTATTGCTCGTTCATATGCTGCAGGACAGTGTTAAACGTACATTCTCCAGGCAGGGGCATTAATCAGGGGATATTTAGTGGAGGGCCTGAGAGGTGAGGAGGGGAGGGAGCTGTACATCCTGGGTCAGTCAGTGTAGGGATAGGACCTGGGAGGATACAGACCGATAGACAGATGTTAAATGGGGATGTGTCATGTACAGTATAAAGACAGCTCAGTGTCCTGACAAGGAAGGACTGAATATAAAGCTTGCCAGCGAGAAATAACTCTCAAAGCAATCAGATCCTGGGACTGAGGAAGAAGATTAAGAGTGATTACATATTAAAATGGCCAACAAATACCTTGGCCTCTGGATTCCTGCAGTGCTGCTACCATAGAGACAAAACAAGGGATTCCGTGATGTAATGGTGAGCATCCTTTCTCTTTGAGTGTCACTGTGACCTGACCCAAGCCTCTTCCCGTTTGTTGCAGGATCACAGAGGGCTCGAAAGCCACCACGTTTGAAGCACTAAAGGCTCGTATCCGGGAACTGGAGAAACAGATCCTTCGAGGGGACAGATATAAGTGTCTCATCTGCATGGTAAGCAACCAACATAGTCCTTTACCTTCACTCTGTCCATCCGTGTGCTTTTCTCTCAGCCTCTAAGCATGTTTGCCATATCAGAGTGTTTGAACCCAGGCAACCTGCCCATCCACTACTTAAACAACTTTTGGTTGTGTCACAAATAACACCTTATCCCCTATATAGTGCACTTCTTTTGACTAGGGCCCTAATTGACACTCTATTCCCTATATAGTGCACTACTTTTGACTAGGGCCCATAGGGTATATGGGGTACCATTTAGGATGCAGCGTTGCAGTTTACAGGCATGGGCTTTGTATTGACATATTGTCTGGTGGTTGAAGTGATTCCTGCATGGCCTGAAAGTCAGCCATCTCTCCTCCACCTGATTGATTGATTGTGTGTGTGTGTCAGAGAGATTCTGTTGCACCAACTGTCATATAGCTCTGAATCCCCAGCTGCAGGATGGCTTATTACCATCCGGCAGCTTTGAGGGGTTTTCTGACCATTTCAACTGATGGTTCATTATCATTTGGTGGGGATCAATAAGCAAACTTCTGTCTTTGGTTATTGATGTCACCATGGTGATTTGACATCCATCAATGCATCCGGTTCCTGGAGATTTGATTCTGTCCTGTCCCAAATGACTGCTCGGCCATCCGCTCCCCTGGTCTATGTGAGAGAATCAGACAACATGGATTAAGAACAGAACACCACATACCTGAGCAACCCTTTCCTAAGTGTGAGTGTGTGTTGTGGTTGTACTTCCTCCATTGTCACTCATAGCCACACACACCCCCACCCCGCCATCTTCTAGTCTCACCTTGAGAATGAGTGAAGAGTGAAGAAGCCAGATTCCTCAGCTTTGGCAGCTCCTTCTCCCTGGCCCGGGCCCCACGACTCTTGACTCTGTGAAAAGCAAGCAATTACTGACGCCTGTCCCTCCTAAAGGTCGTCCCAGCCCCGGGGTGACGGAGAGGAGAGGGGAAGAGATGCATATTGATCACTCCTGCCCTCCAGCGACCACCGTAAAGCTCATTTGTCATTGCTGTCGTCTCCTCCCGTCACAAATCTCACTCAGCCAGGCTGAGGAGTGAAGACGCTTTTCCTCTTCTGCTCTGACGAACACGGCTGCTTGTTGACGGGATTTTGATTTTATTTTTTTAAAGATGGGTGAGGAAATAGCCTCTGCAATAACCTGAAAGTCTAACCCACCAGCCAAGGTGGTGAAGAGTCATATTTGACTGCTAACACCTCATCACTCATTTTGAAAGACAAAATGGCGTGTGCTTGTAAGGCAGTAGAGTTGAGTATCTTTCTCTGCAGGAGTTTGTTTTGCAATCTGTTTGTGTTCTCTGAACACTTGTTAAAGAACCATACAGGCAGACTGAGTCCTTATCAATGGATCTCTACCACCACCTGCTGTTGCTTTAAGGAACTGGGCACTAAATGGATGCATTGGATTTCACATCACATCATCTTCACGTTCAGTGTTCTCTGTTCTGTTTCAATGCATTTCATAGAAACAACGTTCTGGCTTGTAATATGATAATCTATGACATGTGTTGGACATGGTACATGGTGCTGATTATTTTGCTCAGAGCCTGCTACAAGTCTCAAACACATCACACGAGCTGCAACAGAAACTTTAGTGGGTCTTTCTCTCCAGTGCGTAGTGCCGCCCAGGTTGTGTTTGAATGCATGTGTCGGTGTCCAGTGCGTCCGTACCTGTTTCTTTCCATGCTTTGTAGTCCGCCACATTCTAGTGCTCAGCGGTGCCCCCTCTGTACTTCCCTACAGAGGAAGAGATTCCAAACAGACAGGGCTGAAGACAAGAATCTGGGCCAATCGGGGCGGGCCCTCGCGGTAACAGCGCCCAATGAGAGGCGGGTTGCTGAGAGCTGTTCAAAGCCCCTCCCCCCGCTCAGCATTTACTGTTTGTATAGAGGCTACGTTATGGCCGGCGGCGGGATTAAACGGCTGCTCCCGCTCCGGAGGGTAAGGCTCTCTGTGCTCCCTTCCTACCCACCCTCCCTCGCCCCTCTGCCTGCCTGCCCTCTCACCCGGCTGGGCTGGCCACCCCCCTCTTCCATGCCTGTGCTTTGGTTTGGTGGCGTCGTTCGTCAGGGCCTGTCCAGTGTTGTACCGTGTGTGCCTGCGACCAGCGTTTGTCTATTTGTGTCAGTCCACACAGTTCTCCTTTAACCTCTTATATTAATGCTCTCTCTTTCGCTCTCTCCCCCCTATGTGGCAGGACTCGTACACGATGCCCCTCACCTCCATCCAGTGCTGGCACGTCCACTGTGAGGAATGCTGGCTCAGGACTCTGGTGAGAACCCAATGCCAACCCAGCCTCCACAACACTGCTGTTGCATGGCAACACTACTTCATCACATTACAGCCACTGGTTTCATAGTGACTGAACTCTCTCTCGCTCTCTGGTACATTACAACAGGAACATGGTAACACAAAATGGTCCCCCTGAAATCGGTGGTTACCTAACCCCTGGGCAGGTCTCCTCAACCTTTATTGTGCAGTGCCCAGTTTCCCAATAGCAGTGGAACTTAGGCTTACGAGTGTTTTTTAACGATGCGTCTTTCCTACAACAGCTGAAGATGTAACATGAGTTTCCCAAAACACCACGCAGAGAGAACGGTCGCTAAGTGCGTTGTTGGAGCATGAGTTGATACTGTTGGGATCGAAAGAGAGTGCTGCTCTCAGATCAGCTTTCTCCATTCAAATCTTACTTTAACATTCTAATTATTCCACAATACTGATGACGGATCAGCTCCTAGAGATATTACCACCTACAGCTGCAAATAGTCATGCAGCTTGTTCTAATGCTTACCCTATAATAATGCACTAAATCAGATTAATTTGGCACATCATTGCACATATTGAAATATATTGAAGCAAATTCAAGACAGTTTAGCCTACAGTAAAACTAATTGTCTGAACATGACATTTATTTCAATATGATTTTAAATATAAAGGCCTATGTAGCCTTCAGGCCAATTTTTTTTTTTTTATACGTTCATCTCGGTTTTCCTCTTTATCCTTCGCTTGCGCAATTGCAAAGACATTGGCAACGTTGTATTTGTAGTCAACTTCGTTTCCAAGTTATCGTCAGTTCCAGAGAGATAGTATCAAATCAAATCAAGTTTATTTTATATAGCCCTTCGTACATCAGCTAATATCTCGAAGTGCTGTACAGAAACCCAGCCTAAAACCCCAAACAGCAAGCAATGCAGGTGTAGAAGCACGGTGGCTAGGAAGAACTCCCTAGAAAGGCCAAAACCTAGGAAGAAACCTAGAGAGGAACCAGGCTATGAGGGGTGGCCAGTCCTCTTCTGGCTGTGCCGGGTGGAGATTATAACAGAACTATGCCAAGATGTTCAAAATGTTCATAAGTGACAAGCATGGTCAAATAATAATCATGAATAATTTTCAGTTGGCTTTTCATAGCCGTAAACAGCTTGATTGTATGTTTAGTGGAGATGTTCTGTGTATGAAGTGACGTGGGAGAGTGAAAAGGCATCTAAAAACACACTGAGCTGTTCTTAACTGGTCTGGGCCAAGCGCTAAATAACCAGCATTTTCAACTAAAACTTTAATAACGATGGTTTTGGAAAACCGCTCAGAGATTTAACGATGTTCCTACGAAGGTTCTGACGATGAACTTAGCCTTAAGATGCTCTTGGGGGCCCAGTACGGTATGCCCAGCCAGGCAGAGAAACCTCCAGGACCACTGCTGTAGCCTTTGTTTTGGGGAGCATTTGTTGTTCCTGATGCACTATGACCTCTGCTCTCTCCTCCTCTCCTGTTTTTAGCTGCTCTCTCTCACCAGGAAAACGGCTGGTGTTGTCCACTAACACGTTTTGCTTCTACACACGGAAGCAATTCATAAGAAAATGCTTCCCAGCCACAGTTTAGCCCTCCTCTCTCCTTCACCAATATACAATATATTAAATCCGCTGCTGTGTTTTTTTTATTATCACAAAGCCCTGTGTGTGAAAGACAAAGGCGGTGGAGGAAGAAGGGCTGAGAAGGGGAACACGGAGGGTTGGTTAAGAAATGTGTGCCTGCTGCAGCAGCTTGTTCCTAATGTGGGTATTAAAATGTTGCCCGAAGACAGCAATAAAAGCATTGCGCGGCAGGGCTCCCCGCGTCTTGATCAAAGTAAATGCATGTAATCTAGTTACCGTCGGGCATTTTTGGGGGGATTTAATAGAGCCCGGCAGCTGGTGTGCAATGTGAGAAGCCCACACCGTACACCAGGCTCATTAAGATCAGGTAACTCCTTTATTTTATATGAAGAAATGCAAGAAAGGCCGTAATTTCTTTGTGTAAAGAGGGGAGAGATGGAGAACCTGGTTCTCATTGGAGCCAGGGTGGAGGAGGGGGGGGGGGGGGGGGGGGTTCTTAGTGGAAATTCAAGCAGTCTGGGTGAGGTGTACAACAATATACAAAGACGATACGGTATGGTAGCTCGTCTGTCTGTCTGCAAGGTGGTTAGGCACTAATTTAAGTTCAGAGCGATCTTTATTCACTTTTGAAATGAACCTGAAGGCTGTTAAGACATAACAAGAGAGCTTATCAGTTTGGGCTTGGTCCAAGACTCCCTAACAGTTTCTCTGAGTGCATGTTACTGTTACGGAGACCACCTCCACTCAAGGCCCCTCCGCCCCTCTCCTTAGCCTGGTCATCATTGGTCTACACATGAGCAGACCTGTTGGGAGCCACAAATCCTCTTTGCACCAGGGGGAGAGAGCTGTCCAGGGCTACCCGGGCCCCCCAGCTGCCCCCTGACTCTCGGTGGGAGAGTTGTCCAGGCCCCCTGACTCTCGGTGGGAGAGTTGTCCAGGCCCCCTGACTCTCGGTGGGAGAGTTGTCCAGGTCCCCTGATTCCTGGTTCTGGCAGCATGGAGACTCCACTGTTTGCCAACAGCTGAATGCTCCCTTGTCTCGAGGAAAGATGTAACACTGTGTACTTACATATACACACACACACACAGGGCAAACCCAGCCCACATGAGTGTGTCAGGGCTCAGTGTATGAACTCTGCCCCCTAGTCCAGTAACTCAAACGATTTGCCCTCTGCATTCATTCCAGATAGATCTCATGTCAGTCTAGATCACCTGGGTTCATTCCAGATAGATCTCAGGTCAGTCTAGATCACCTGGGTTCATTCCAGATAGATCTCAGGTCAGTCTAGATCACCTGGGTTCATTCCAGATAGATCTCAGGTCAGTCTAGATCACCTGGGTTCATTCCAGATAGATCTCAGGTCAGTCAGCTAGTAGCTGTCACTCTACATCCACAGGTCCCAGTGTGCTGGAAGTTAACTCATGCTCGGAGCACACACACAGGTAGTAGGCTACACCTCTTCCTCACACATCAGTGTGGTTCCAGTAACTTTCCCCGTACTCCTCTTTCCTGTTAATGGGTCAGTGACAGGAGACCCGTGAGAGTTCAGTGACAGCAGGTATGTCCCATGTCTTTTGTGTTTGAGCTGGTGTCAGCCCTTGTAGGGTGAGAGATTCAGCTAGATGAAATTTGGCAGGCTCAATCAAACTCTCAAAGCATTTGAAAGAAAATTATATTTGAACCCAGGGCTGATGCAGAGTGAGTGTTCAGGTAGAGACTATGCTTGGCACTTTGCATATTGTTAGGTTGCGTAGCAGCTCTGCCGCGGCAGACGCCCACACCCGTCTCTCTCCCCCACCCACACAGGGCACCACCACTAGGGTTGAATATATTCCCGTTACAAATGTTCCATCCCGAGAATAAATCACTTTTCAGTTTACCGCCAAAAACCGGAAGTGTCATTCAAAAGCATTATAAAGCATATTAATATACACTGCTCAAAAAAATAAAGGGAACACTTAAACAACACAATGTAACTCCAAGTCAATCACACTTCTGTGAAATCAAACTGTCCACTTAGGAAGCAACACTGATTGACAATAAAGTTCACATGCTGTTGTGCAAATGGAATAGACAACAGGTGGAAATTATAGGCAATTAGCAAGACACCCCCAATAAAGGAGTGGTTCTGCAGGTGGTGACCACAGACCACTTCTCAGTTCCTATGCTTCCTGGCTGATGTTTTGGTCACTTTTGAATGCTGGCGGTGCTTTCACTCTAGTGGTAGCATGAGACGGAGTCTACAACACACACAAGTGGCTCAGGTAGTGCAGCTCATCCAGGATGGCACATCAATGCGAGCTGTGGCAAGAAGGTTTGCTGTGTCTGTCAGCGTAGTGTCCAGAGCATGGAGGCGCTACCAGGAGACAGGCCAGTACATCAGGAGACGTGGAGGAGGCCGTAGGAGGGCAACAACCCAGCAGCAGGACCGCTACCTCCGCCTTTGTGCAAGGAGGAGCAGGAGGAGCACTGCCAGAGCCCTGCAAAATGACCTCCAGCAGGCCACAAATGTGCATGTGTCTGCTCAAACGGTCAGAAACAGACTCCATGAGGGTGGTATGAGGGCCCGACGTCCACAGGTGGGGGTTGTGCTTACAGCCCCACACCGTGCAGGACGTTTGGCATTTGCCAGAGAACACCAAGATTGGCAAATTCGCCACTGGCGCCCTGTGCTCTTCACAGATGAAAGCAGGTTCACACTGAGCACGTGACAGACATGACAGAGTCTGGAGACGCCGTGGAGAACGTTCTGCTGCCTGCAACATCCTCCAGCATGACCGGTTTTGCGGTGGGTCAGTCATGGTGTGGGGTGGCATTTCTTTGGGGGGCCGCACAGCCCTCCATGTGCTCGCCAGAGGTAGCCTGACTGCCATTAGATACCGAGATGAGACCCTCAGACCCCTTGTGAGACCATATGCTGGTGCGGTTGGCCCTGGGTTCCTCCTAATGCAAGACAATGCTAGACCTCATGTGGCTGGAGTGTGTCAGCAGTTCCTGCAAGAGGAAGGCATTGATGCTATGGACTGGCCCGCCCGTTCCCCAGACCTGAATCCAATTGAGCACATCTGAGACATCATGTCTCGCTCCATCCACCAACGCCACGTTGCACCACAGACTGTCCAGGAGTTGGCGGATGCTTTAGTCCAGGTCTGGGAGGAGATCCCTCAGGAGACCATCCGCCACCTCATCAGGAGCATGCCCAGGCGTTGTAGGGAGGTTTTACAGGCACGTGGAGGCCACACACACTACTGAGCCTCATTTTGACTTGTTTTAAGGACATTACATCAAAGTTGGATCAGCCTGTAGTGTGGTTTTCCACTTTAATTTTGAGTGTGACTCCAAATCCAGACCTCCATGGGTTGATAAATTTGATTTCCATTGATAATTTTTTGATTTTGTTGTCAGCACATTCAACTATGTAAAGAAAAAAGTATTTAATAAGAATATTTAATTCATTCAGATCTAGGATGTATTATTTTAGTGTTCCCTTTATTTTTTTGAGCAGTGTATATGGATTTGACTAGAGCTTTGATCAGCTTGAAAATTCAAACCTGATGCTACCTGAGCCTGACGAGTCATGTATTAAATACATTTTATGATCCCTACATTAATGACAGTTAATGAGCCCAAGCCTAAAAAAGCTCAAATGATTGTGCCGTTATCCAATACATACAGTGGGGAGAACAAGTATTTGATACACTGCCGATTTTGCAGGTTTTCCTACTTACAAAGCATGTAGAGGTCTGTCATTTTTATCATAGGTACACTTCAACTGTGAGAGACGGAATCTAAAACAAAAATCCAGAAAATCACATTGTATGATTTTTAAGTAATTAATTTGCATTTTATTGCATGACATAAGTATTTGATCACCTACCAACCAGTAAGAATTCCGGCTCTCACAGACCTGTTAGTTTTTATTTAAGAAGCCCTCCTGTTCTCCACTCATTACCTGTATTAACTGCACCTGTTTGAACTCGTTACCTGTATAAAAGACACCTGTCCACACACTCAATCAAACAGACTCCAACCTCTCCACAATGGCCAAGACCAGAGAGCTGTGTAAGGACATCAGGGATAAATTGTAGACCTGTACAAGGCTGGGATGGGCTACAGGACAATAGGCAAGCAGCTTGGTGAGAAGGCAACAACTGTTGGCACAATTATTAGAAAATGGAAGAAGTTCAAGATGACGGTCAATCACCCTCGGTCTGGGGCTCCATGCAAGATCTCACCTCGTGGGGCATCAATGATCATGAGGAATGTGAGGGATCAGCCCAGAACTACACGGCAGGACCTGGTCAATGACCTGAAGAGAGCTGGGACCACAGTCTCAAAGAAAACCATTAGTAACACACTACGCCGTCATGGATTAAAATCCTGCAGCGCACGCAAGGTCCCCCTGCTCAAGCCAGCGCATGTCCTGGCCCGTCTGAAGTTTGCCAATGACCATCTGGATGATCCAGAGGAGGAATGGGAGAAGGTCATGTGGTCTGATGAGACAAAAATAGAGCTTTTTGCTCTAAACTCCACTCGCCGTGTTTGGAGGAATAGAAGGATGAGTACAACCCCAAGAACACCATCCCAACCGTGAAGCATGGAGGTGGAAACATCATTCTTTGGGGATGCTTTTCTGCAAAGGGGACAGGACGACTGCACCGTATTGAGGGGAGGATGGACGGGGCCATGTATCGCGAGATCTTGACCAACAACCTCCTTCCCTCAGTAAGAGCATTGAAGATGGGTCGTGGCTTGGTCTTCCAGCATGACAACGACCCGAAACACACAGCCAGGGCAACTAAGGAGTGGCTCCGTAAGAAGCATCTCAAGGTCCTGGAGTGGCCTAGCCAGTCTCCAGACCTGAACCCAATAGAAAATCTTTGGAGGGAGCCGAAAGTCCGTATTGCCCAGCGACAGCCCCGAAACCTGAAGGATCTGGAGAAGGTCTGTATGGAGGAGTGGGCCAAAATCCCTGCTGCAGTGTGTGCAAACCTGGTCAAGAACTACAGGAAACGTATGATCTCTGTAATTACAAACTAAGGTTTCTGTACCAAATATTATGTTCTGCTTTTCTGATGTATCAAATACTTATGTCATGCAATAAAATGCAAATTAATTACTTAAAAATCATACAATGTGATTTTCTGGATTTTTGTTTTAGATTCCTTCTCTCACAGTTGAAGTGTACCTATGATAAAAATTACAGACCTCTACATGCTTTGTAAGTAGGAAACACTGACGATTTTGCAGGTTATCAAATACTTGTTCTCCCCACTGTATATGATAGGCTACTGCACATTACCCACGACAGAATTAGATAAAAGCCCATAGGTGTAGCTAGCTATATGCTTTCTATCGTAAATACATGAAACTAGCTCCAGTAGACTGATCTTTTTGAGTGTGAACTGTATTACAGTATTGTATTATTTGGTCTAGAATTACGCATATCGTTCAAGCCATGATAAAGCAGAAGAGAACATGTGATTCTGGTGCAGCAAATGCAGCCTACATAGTTACAAGTATAGCAAAAAAAAAAATATTTTCTACAGTACAGGTCAAAAGTTTGGACACACCTACTAATTCCAGAGTTTTTCTTTATTTTTACTATTTTCTACATTGTAGAATAATAGTGAAGACATCAACACTATGAAATATCACATATGGAATCATGTAGTAACCAGAAAAGTGTTAAACAAATCAAAATATATTTTATATTTGAGGTTCTTCAAAGTAGCCACCCTTTGCCTTGACAGCTTTCACACTCTTGGCATTCTCTCAACCAGCTTCGAGGTAGTCACCTGGAATGCATTTCAATTAACAGGTGTGCCTTGTTAAAAAAAACAAGGTGACCCCAGAAAGACAGATAGAGATGGGTAAATTAGACCCGCATTTTGTCTTTATATTACTGTATCATAGGCCTAGCTGTCACAAGAAAAGCAGTTACCATGATGAGATGATACTGTAGGTCTACATGCATTGTGAACTGGGCTCCATCTTGAGATCCAGATTTAGACAGCGCATATAATTTAACAGTTCCATTTCACGCCATGCTGTTCATATAAATCATTTATTATAATTTACCGGTTTCTTGCAGTTATTTATCCCGGGAAAAGGGAGTGGTTTTGGATGGTAAATCCTAGTAAATCTTGTTTACCAGGTTTCCACCATTCTCTAACCACCACCACCTATTTTGGCACAGCGCGAGGAGACCACACAGCTTACCTTGCCCTGTTCTCAGCTTCTGCACCCGCTGCCTTTTTAATTACACCCACACAACACGGCTTTATAGGAGATGGCAGTGATTCAGAGAGCAGAACAGAACAGAGCAGGAGTCCTGGAACAGGATGATGAGCAGGCTTTAATGATTCACGTGCTCCACTATAGGCTGTCTGTCTGACTGGCGGGATGCATGCATAGGTCTCTACACTCTGTGGCTGGATGTGGGCTGCATGCCAGTATAGTTTGGTTAGCTACTCTTTTATGTGGTTTTATACCTGTTCTTTACTGATGTGGTTGTTTTGATCTATTACAGGACTATTTCTGTACTGTCAGTCAGTTTAAGTACCGCATTTCACCAGGGTTGTTTGACAAGCATTCTCTGTTTTACTCAAACCTTTAACTGCTCATATTGTGACCTAAACAATGACCTTTTTCTCTCTTTCTCTCCCACAGGGAAATAAGAAACTGTGCCCACAATGCAACACCATCACATCGCCAGGAGATCTAAGGCGCGTCTACTTGTGAAGAAGACTACGCCTGCCCTGACCGGCCTCCCCCTCCAACCCCCCCCCCTCCGTGTTTTCCTCTTTTTATTTCCATTTGTTCTCACCGTTTGTGTTTTGGGGTTTGTGAAGCCCCCCCTCATAGCTTAAAGAGACAAGACTGATGTCTTGATTGACTCTTCCGATCAGGGGAGGACTGACTGATTGATCAACCAACCCGGTTGGGAACAGAACCGAACCCAGTTGCCCATTATGTCTGAGTGTTCTCAGAATGACAAATAAACCAACCACCCCTCTCTGGCTCCTCCACCCACCTGCCTGCCCTCTAGTGGTGAGTGGTCCACTCCACAGTCAAATCCCCTCCACCCTGGCTCACACTTCTGGTTCTGTGTGTTTTCATCCTTTAGCTCTCAGGCAACCCAGCTTTATACTGTTGTGTTACTCATGGAGCCCTCCTCACTTGCTTGCCTCACCATCGTCTTACCATGCTGAAAGGTGTGTTCAGGTGGGAGGAGGTGGTGCTGTAACTCCCCCCCATCACTGCTCGCTGTGTGTAGAAAGCCCATCTTGGTTCAAGCCATTAGGACAGCCATGCTAGATATTGAGCTGGCCGCCAGTCGCCGCACCCTGCTTGAAGGCCTGGTAAGGGGGAAAGGAAAACGATAAACTCTGAGCTTTCTACCAAACTGACAACCTCAGAACATCCAGAGGATCCTCTTCTTTTCAGACTCTTTTTTCCCTTCTTCTTTTGTGGTGTTAAATCGTGAAGTCAACCAAATCCCAAGAATCAGTGCAAGCACATGTATAATAGTGTATGTTAGTTTACAGTGTTGTGTGTAAATGACATAGAGCTTACACTTGTATACATATGTGCACACATGCTTACACACATTCACACATATGCGCGCGCGCACACACACACAAACTCACAAAAGTATATATTAATAAAGTCCAGTTTTTAGTTAGAGTTTTGAGGAAGGGTAGGGAGTGATGTTTAATCAATGTGAAAAAGAAAGCCCTCTGTATTTTTCAACCGATGTTGTCGTCTTGAGGTTGAAGTTGTATTTCATTGTACAGGAATAGATTTAAGTCACAATAATAATAATAAACTACTCAACTAGAAATTCAAGGTTTAGATGGTGTACATTTTTTTCTTCAACTATACAGTAAAAGCTGTCAAAGTTTTAAACCTAAAGCAAGGAGTATATGTTTTTTGATTTTATATTTTAATGGAAAGGTTCACATCGCTCTAACCCTAGACGAGGGGAAATGATGACTTTAAATTGTTACGTAACTGCAACGCCGGTCAAATGAACAGCTGTTTTCTATATCACAACCGGGATCACAGTTGAGTTAACCTCCACCTCCGCTGCTTGTCCTCAGTTGACCAGCGTACCTGTTGATTATATCACATTACTGATCACTTAGGTTTTCTGTTTTGGCCTCCACTCTGATAAAGCCTCATAAGATGCGTCTCCAGAAATGTTTTTGAGTGTTGCTTCCATTGTGTGACCCAGCCAGGCTTCCAACCTGGCAACTCGTCAAGGCAGGTCCTTCCCAACTGTGAGGGAAGGCGCAGTGGGCCGACATGTTGTCCCAGCCCACAATGACTGCCCAAGCCCAGTTACTGAACACTTCTCCACAGCAAGGTGATGTGCTTTGTAGTTGTAAAACAATGTATCCTGTGATGTCTGTATTAATGTAAACTGACAAAAAAGAAAGAAGAATTGAAAGGTTTCTGACTGAATTCATACCCCCAACAGAAAGCCAACAGATATATTACAGGGTTCAATTCCCTGTCACTGGGATGGATTTCCATCATAGATTCTTTTTTTCTTTATTTTTTCTCCAATAATGAAAAGGACTGGAATTGGTCAAATTCTGAAATTATCCTCTTTTCCTAAATGCATGATGGTCATGACTTTTTTACATGAAAGGGGAGGTTAATTGGCCCCAGAAAGTCGATCTGAGATCGACTGAAGTTTCAGTCATGGGATTATTTTGTTGCTTTAACCCCTGTATATTAACACATGTACAGAACAGAAATGTTACATTTTCAGTGAAGGGGAACCATAGATGATGGCTTTAATCACATGCAAAGCGTTGGATATTTATTTCAGTCCAGACCTTCTGGTTTCCATTCACATCCATTTTCTTCACGGACTAGCGTTTTCAGAACTGTCTCCAGTTTAGTGTTTATTGCGGGGGGGGTTTTTTAGGTCTAAGATTGTCTTTGATCATCTCCCTACATTGTGGATTTAGATGCTATTTTACAAGGATTATTTGAGTCATAGGGATGGCTGCAATGTAGACATACAGCAGATTTGTTTTCATAAAAGCAGTATACAACATCTTTAAAGTATTATTGTTCCTGTAAAAGGAATGTTCTGGAGCAACCTGTTAGAAGGGATGATCACAGGCTCGTAGAACTTCAAAGGATCTGTAGAACAATTCTACATTGTTACACAGATTTTTTCCCCCCCAATACCTCTGTTCATTCATACAGTACGTGTGTGTGTATAGGTTTGTGTTCTAGTTTCACTTTGTAGTCACGTGTACAGGTAACCATGCATAGGCAAATTAACACTTAGAGCTGTGCAACAGTATGTGTGGGGCACCTTTGAACCCGTAATAGGATGTTTGAGCTTACTGCACTTGTGTGTCAAGACAAGTTGTGTGAATCTGCTTCACAACACTGTTAAGGGTTAAGGTCTTCTCTCACTTTGTGGTTCCTTCAACTGGAGATTTATTTCAACCTGCCCCAAAGATGACAAATTGCACAAGATGATTGTGTCAAATAATTTGTGTCTTGTATATTCTTGAAAATGGTACGTGTCTTTCCCGTTTGTAAACTACATTTGACATTAATTAAATGATTGTAAATCAGAAGTGTGCTGCCTCTTCACAGATCCCATCACTCACTGTACTCGTTGCTCATTACTCTCTTTAGGTCCTGAATATGAATTAACATTAAAAACATCTATACTGAACAAAAATCTAAACACAATCAGCAACAATTTCAAAGCTTTACATGAGTTATAGTTCATATAAGGAAATCCAGTTAATTGAAATAAATTAGGCCCTAATCTATGGATTTCACATGATTGGTAATACAGATATGCATATGGTTACATATACCTTCAAGAAAAGCTAGGGGCGTGGATCAGAAAACCAGTCGGTATCTGGCGTGACCATTTGCCTCATCCAGCGTGACATGTCTCCTTCGCATAGAGTTGATCAGGCTGTTGATTGTGGCCTGTGGAATGTCCTACTCCTCTTCAATGGCTGTGTGAAGTTGCTGGATATTGGCGGGAACTGGAAGACATGTCGTACATGTCGATCCAGAGCATCCCAAACATGCTCAATGGGTGACATGTCTGGTGAGTATGCAGGCCATGGAAGAACTGGGACATTTTCAGCATCCAGGAATTGTGTACAGATCATTGCAACATGCGGCCGTGCATGATCATGCTGAAACATGAGGTGATGGCAGCGGATGAATGACAACGGGCCTCAGGATCTCATCACGGTATCTGTGCATTCAAATTGCGATCAATAAAATGCAATTTTGTTTGTTGTCTGTAGTTTATGCCTGCCCATACCATAACCCCACCGTCACCATGGGGCACTCTGTTCACAACATTGACATCAAACCACTCGCCCACACGACGGCATAAACGTGGTCTGCGGTTATAAGGCCAGTTGGACGTACTGCCAAATTCTCTAAAACGACGCTGGCGGTGGCTTATGGAAGAGAAATTAACATTAAATTGTCTGGCTACAGCTCTGGTGGACATTCCTGCCGTCAGCATGCCAATTGCACTCTACCTCAAAACTTCAGACATCTGTGGCAATGTGTTGTGTGACAAAGCTGCACATTTTAGAGTGGCCTTTTATTGTCCCCAGCACAAGGTGCACCTGTGTAATGATCATGCTGTTTAATCAGCTTCTTGATATGCCACACCTGTCAGGTGGATGGATTATCTTGGCAAAGAAGAAATGCTCACTAACAG
Source organism: Salvelinus alpinus (assembly GCF_045679555.1). Taxonomy (NCBI): domain Eukaryota; kingdom Metazoa; phylum Chordata; class Actinopteri; order Salmoniformes; family Salmonidae; genus Salvelinus; species Salvelinus alpinus. The sequence continues at coordinate 25,436,158 of NC_092115.1, read as the reverse complement.
GGATGTGAACAAATTTGTGCACAAAATTTGAGAGAAATAAGCTTTTTGTGCGTATGGAAAATTCTGGAATCTTTTATTTCAGCTCATGAAACATGGGACCAACACTTTACATGTTGCCTTTATATTTTTGTTCAGTATAGTTAAACCAGGAGAACGTTTCATATGACATGATGAATGATCAGAATTTCTATGTTTCCCAACAGCCAAGCCAATGATTAGCAATTCCTCTAGAATCAAGTTATTCAAAATTAGACTGCTGGAAATAGCAGCCTCCGTTGCCATCTAGAGGCAAAAGGTGTCCACTAACTCTAAAGTGTTTCTAACTCCCAAACCCCCTAATTATGGGTGCTCTCCAGATGGTGCGGCAGGCAGGCAGGCTGAGGCAAGGGAAAGTGTGTGTGCTTGTTAACATAACTAGAACAATCCAGCCAAGGAACACTGCCCATTCAGCAGAAACCTGTTACAGTAATTTGGTGAAATTACTACAAGATGATGACTGAAAGTAATACTTTCTCCTTGCCGCCGCTTAGATCCATGGCCAAACCTTGAATTCAACACATATTGCCTTTCTGATGTCGAGGTAAATAAAGGCACATCCAGAAAAAAGCTAAACAATCCCTAAAATTCATGTAAGTGTTATCAGATGCTAATGAACTAGTGATAAATAAGTTGGAAAGGAGGCAGGGGTTCCAAAAAACTTCCTGTTGAACTTCACCTCGTACTCCTGCTGAAGGTTATGGAGCCCCAAAGTCAGGGTTTTTGCATCTAAATGGTAGCCTATTCCCTATATAGTGCACTACTTTTGACCAGAGCCCTATGGGCTATATAGTAGACTATATAGGGAACAGGGTCAGTGCCATTTGCCTGGTAGGTTGTAGGTGTTTACCAACCCCACAGTGAGCCTGAGTCTTCTTTCCTCATGGGTTTTATGACTGGGGCCTTGCCCAGAGAGAGGTTGACTGACTGGCTATGGGCCTGTATATAGCAATCTGAGGTATGGTCAGTCTAAGACCATGGGAAATCAACACTCAATCTTACCCCAACAAGCAAGGAGAGGACAGGATGGGGTCAATCAGATTAGGATTGACCAGTGGCTAAACACACGCTTAACACCCCCTGAGTGTGAAGTGTGTGGGGGTCAAAGTGGAGAAGGAGTGACCGCTAGGCTGGAGGTGGGGGCTGAGGGGTTTGGGGGCAGGAGGCCAGATTAAATGTGCCTATATGGTTAAATGAACGTTACAGAGCCTGTATCATTTACCCCCCTGCCCAGCATGTCAAGAGGTTGCAGGCCAGACACCCAACCAATCCATAACTGGTGCATTAGAGGAGCTGTGGCTGAGGGTCGGGTTACGGCTAGTCTTGGAGCCTGAGTGGCTCTGGACCCAGGAAGTGGGGGCTCCAAGTCAAGGCAGATCTATAGAAATTGCTTTTGGAGGTCAAAGCTTGTCCTGATGGGGGAGTATAGAATGTGGGGGCCATTATTGCTAGTTTACAAACATCTCCACAGACCGATCAATAGGACAGGCCTTCCCTGCTGTGTTCGGTAATTGCTCTATTGCATTGCCTGTCTGTACCAATGGTAATTTACACCTTCACGTGGGAATTTGACTTGGACCCCCTACCCTACCTCCCCCTACTAGCATCCTCCTCTTCCTCTGGCACTCAGCATATCGCTCCTGGTACATCTCATTCAATTAAGGGTCTGCTCTCCACCATGGCCTTTTTACAACATCGATCCAACCTAAGGTGGTTCATCGGAAAAGGATTTGGTCAGTCAGGGGATCTCTGTTTGGAGAAAAGGGAAGGGAGAGTGTTTGACATATTCCATATGGTGTTGTGTCCTTTTCTGTTTCCGATCATGGTGGTGCCAGAGATGTCTGACCGCGAATTTGAGGCGCCTTCAGAAAGGGCCATTTGAACCAGTTAAGGCAGGTCAATCAGCTGATCAAACAGCCAATCTCTCCTATATACCACCTATCATTATCCTAATATTACGGGGGCAGTTATTGAATGGTTATATCGGCTAATCACCTTGAATTTACTATCTTTTACACAGGTGTGCAGGTGTTTTTCATTTCAACAATCACCTTTTTCAGATATACGAACTCTCAAAAAAAGAAACAACTATTTCAAACAAGTGCAAAAAGAAACTCTTATCGTTTTCCCTTCTCCAGAGTAATTACAGGTAAAGAGAAAAAGCAGCCCATAGAAGCCAGCGTCTTTACTAAACCCTAGCTAGCGTGGTTGTCAATGTCTTCAGAGTCCTCTTCTCTGCCTAGCTAATCCCATAATTACAGTTTCGATAAATTGCTTTCATATCCATGAATGCTTAAGAGATTGGAGAATGACGTTATGTGGGTTTAGAGCGGGGATGTATTTTCAATAACAAGGCGAGGTGAGACTGCTACGGTGTGTGTTCATGTTCAGGATTACTGTCATCCGCTACGTGTGCAATGAGACATTAAGTCGAAGCCACCAGAGAAACCTAAAACCTCCATGTGGGAGTGCGCCAAAGTTACCTCCCTAATCTCTCCCTCACAAAGTTGTGACTGATTTACATTAGCTGCCTTCTAATGCTTCACAGCTATTGTGGTGATATTAAAAGTTAGCAATTTGGCTGCCCACACACACCCACATCCCACACAGTGTTGATGCCTAGTATGAAGTTATCACACTATTACATTTCCGTTATTCAGCCAACTTGGAATTTACTATCACTGTCCACATGGGGGCACTAAGAAGCAAGACACAATGTTTTTTCAAGGAGACAGTTCATGCCACATGTTTGATCAGGCTGTCAATGGTGGAAGTAGCCTACTGTAGGTTAAAAAAACACCCTTTGAAATCAGATTGATGATCAATTAAATAGTAGCTGTTTTGATAATAAACTAATGTGATCGAAGAGATGGAGTTGTGAATACATTTACATTTTAGTCGTTTAGCAGATGCTCTTATCCAGAGCAATTTACAAGAGCAATTAGGGTTAAGGGCTCATTGACAGATCTGGGATTTGAACCAACTACCTTTCGGTTACTGGATCAACGCTCTTAACCGCGGAGTAGTTGGAGTAGTTGTGTTCTTGTTCAACTCAACTAACACAGGTATATGATAATAATAATGTTTTCACACTTACTTTAGTAAAACAACATCGAAAATTGAAGTATTATTTTCAGTCTATGTTAAATACAATAGAAAACATTGAATTGCAAAACCTTTACCTAACTTAATCTTCTGTCCAGAGTTCAAGTTAACCAGGCCAGGCCAGGGCAGTGTTATGTTATGTTATATTAACCTACTGCCTGGCCTGCCACTCCCCACATACACAGGAGCATGAACCTGCCACCCCCTGTCACCCTCAGCCACCCCCTGCCAAACCCCACAGCCACCCACGAGAGACAGGTTCCAGACAACGAAGGCCTTTGATTGGGCCCCCGCAATGAAGGCTGAGATGCTCTCACAATTATCAGAGACATTTCATCTTCTCCCCTCTGGCCCCTTCAACACACCGCCTTTCATCTCCAGTTGGCCTCAGGGGGAACACTGAGGGTTTTGTGTGTGGTGATGGGGGAGAGGGGACGGGGGTAGGGGAGAGTGGTGGAGGGGAATGGGAGGGGGTGGTCAAGGTTGCTGAGGGATTTCTTCGTACAGGTAGAGGTAGGAGGGAGAGAAAGGGGGGGGGGGTTCTTAACGTAGTATCCACCTATTTTCCTATCTTGAAAGGGGGAGATGACAAATGGAGATCAGTGGGGTTGGGAGGGTGAAGGTGAGAGGGTTGGGGAGATGACCCCACACCGCTGACTGTGGCTGTACTTGGCCAACATGACGTTCAGACGTCATGGCTCTGCTGGAGAGAGAGAGAGAGAGAGAGAGAGAGAGAGAGAGAGAGAGAGAGAGAGAGAGAGAGAGAGAGAGAGAGAGAGAGAGAGAGAGAGAGAGAGAGAGAGAGAGAGAGAGAGAGAGAGAGAGAGAGAGAGAGAGAGAGAGAGAGAGAGAGAGAGAGAGAGAGAGAGAGAGAGAGAGAGAGAGAGAGAGAGAGAGAGAGAGAGAGAGAGAGAGAGAGCTAGAGAGAGAGAAAGGGAGAGAGAGAGCTAGAGAGAGAGAACAGTCTATGGTTCCTTGTGGGCAGCTTTAGGTCTTAAAGGGAGAGTCAAGTTCATTCACTAGTTGTGTTCTAACATTATGACAGAAACATACTTCAGGTTAACGGCAATGTTAATGCTTCACAAGCACTCCTCTAAGGTTACAACAGACAGGATCAGAAAAACGCATATGAAGTAAAGGTAAATCTTTGCTCACCCTAATGTAAACAGTCAAAGCAGTTCACCAAGGCAGTTAGTCACCTCTAAGCCATGTGTAAATGACTGGACTATTACCACTACACATTCTGTATTGGCAGAGTTGACTGTAGGCTAAATAGACCTGTTGTTTCTGAATGGAAGGTAAATTTACAACACCAGTCTGTTTCTACTCTTTCCTTAAGTTGCTGCATAAAGTCTTGATGGGATATTCCCCAGTAATTGGATGATAATACCTCTAATTAACAGCACTAATCCGTGTGATAAGTCTGCCACTGGGACATGAGTTGGTTTAGAGGGAAGTGTCTTGTAAGTGGGCTATTGTTGTTGAGGCTTTTACAAGGCAGAGTAAACTTCGCACTCATACCCCAACACAGGAACACAATGCATGCTTAAGGAGGACTTAGGTTCGATAAAGTCCACTACAATGTGTTTTCAGAGTTCTACAATGTTGTTTGACTAGAAAACACAGTGCTTTGTGCCAGCTCAAAGCTTAACATGCAAATGGATTAAATGAAGAAACACTCATTTCAATGCAGTGCTGTCTATGAGCACTAACCGGTCGAGAGTCTGTCTAGGGACAATGTAAATCTGATTATGTAATGCACTGCTTATAGATGTGTTAACAAGAAGTATAGCATCAGTCAGAACCAGCTCTTTTAAGAACAGCTGCGAAAAGGTCTTGAGGTGCTGAAGAAACTTTAAAGATACCGGTGCCAAGTAATAGCCCTATCTATCTCAACATTTCTACTTTTCTAGATTTCTATTTCTACTTAGAGTTACTGGGTAGCGGGTAGTTGGCTCATTACACTAACTACTTCAGGGAGTGACGTCCCTGCCATACATGAGTCACAGGCTCAGCTGGCGCCGGCTGTCATTAACAGGTATGGGCCCCCCCAGGGTTACGAGGGACCACTGCTATGGGTAAAATAGTATGCTATGGAAACAGGCTGTTTAGGGCTATTCACCCGCACAGTTGCCAGAACCGAAAACTACAAAGAAGAATCCATGATGGCAGAGTAAAACTCCTTTTACCATGGGCCTGTTTGAACATTTTGATGGTTGACCCTTCACCTCTAATCAAATAAAACAGTTTTGTCTCATGCGCCGGATACAACAGATGTAGACCTTACAGTAAAATCCTTACTTACAAGCTCTTTCCCAACAATGTTGAGTTAAATAAGAAAAGAAGAACACATGAGAATTAAAACACACATGAATGAAGCTATATACAACGAGTGGCAATACAATATCGTTGTGCGAAGTAGTGAAAGTGGATACACTATATATACAAAGTATGTGGACACCCCTTCAAATTAGTGGATTCAGCTATTTCAGCCACAACCATTGCTGACAGGGGTATAAAATTGAGCACACCGCCATGTGATCTCCGTAGACAAACATTGGCAGTGGAATGGCCTTACTGAAGAGCTCAGTGACTTTCAACTTGGCACCGTCATAGGATGCCACCTTTCCAACAAGTCAGATTTCTACCCTGCTAGAACTTCCCAGGTCAACTGTAAGTGCTGTTATTGTGAAGTGGAAACATCTAGGAGCAACAACGGCTCAGCCACGAAGTGACAAGCCACAGAAGCTCACAGAATAGGACCGCCAAGTGCTGAAGCATGTAACGCGTACAAATCGTCTGTCCTCGGTTGCAACACTGACTACCGAGTTCTAAACTGCCTCTGTAAGCATCATCAGAACAATAACTGTTCGACGGGAGCTTAATGAAATGGGTTTCCATGGCGGAGCAGCCTCACACAAGCCTAAGATACCCATGCTCAATGCCAATCGTCAGCTGGATTGGTGTAAAGCTCACTGCCATTGGACTCTGGAGCAGTGGAAACGCGTTCTCTGGAGTGATGATTCACGCTTCACAATCTGGCAGTCCGACAGACTAATCTGAATTTGGCGGATGCTAGGAGAATGCTACCTACCCCAATGCATAGTGCCAACTGTAAAGTTTGGTGGAGGAGGAATAATGGTCTGGGGCTGTTTTTCATGGTTCGGACTAGGCTCATTAGTTCCAGTGAAGGGAAATCTTAATGCTACATTATACAATGACATTCTAGACAATTCTGTGCTTCCAACTTTGTGGCAACAGTTTGGAGAAGGCCCTTTCCTGTTTCAGCATGACAATGCCCACGTGCACGAAGCGAGGTCCATACAGAAATGGTTTGTTGAGATTGGTGTGGAATAACTTGACTGCCGTGCACAGAGCCCCGACCTCAACCCAATCGAACACCTTTGGGAGGAAGCCAGGTCTAACCACCCAACATCAGTGCCCGACCTCACTAATGCTCTTGTGGCTGAATTGAAGCAAATCCCCACAGCAATGTTCCAACATCTAGTGGAAAGCCTTTCCAGAAGAGTGGAGGCTGTTATAGCAGCAAAGGGCGACCAACTCCATATTAATGCCCAGGATTTTGGAATGAGATGTTCGACGAGCCGGTGTCCACATACTTTTGGTCATGTAACGCATGTCACCTCACCACTGGGCCAGTGGAATGGCTTATTGAGAAACCATCTATAGAAGCACCACCACTGTATCCACTTGACAGGCCAGAGATGTATAAAACAGGAAGGGGATTCCTCTGTGTGTTTTCTCCTGTATCTCCCATCTCCAGGATGACAACACACTAATCCGTCCAGTAAATATGAAGATAGGAGGACACCAGTGGGACACTGTTGACTCTTCCTTGTCCGTTATCCCCATAGGGGGCTATTGTTATCTGATGCATAGTCATAGGATAGACTGACACACTTGGCACCCTGGTGCTTATACCACTGTTATCTTAGCTACAGTACTCTCATTTATTTACCTCTATTATGCAAAATATAACACACTCTACCTGGTTATTCAGTGGTTATTACTGAATATCATAGGAAATAATGTAAGTGAGGGGATTATTTTAGTTAATGGGGAGTTGTGAGGTAATGAATGCTTGAAATCCTAATTCCAAATCTACAAGCCTGTAATGGAGAGCAATAGAAACAGATGAAGATTAAAAGATTCCTGGCTGCTGTATTGGATGTTTGCATAAGGTTTAAAAGACCTACTAAAATGCAAATGTTGGTTTTGAGTTATGAATAGATGTTGTTTTAGGATAATTCAATGAGTCCAGTGGGTTTGGTTGTCAGCTGTCATTCTGTACATGCCTCTGGGTTATGCACTTATCATAATCTTTGGGACACAGGCTATGGCTTTTTATCAGCATGATACTGTACATTGGTGTACATTAGGTGTGTACATTAGTGTATGTTAGTGTACATTAGATATAGAATTGCAGCTGGAAGACAAGAAGTTCAAAGTCTGGAGTTGAACTAATCTTATCCTTCCTTGTGCTCTTCTCATGTTTATGTTTTATGACAGACAGGGCTCTAAATCAACAAGAGGTCGTTCAAAATTTACTTAGCTATAAAGGCCAGGACACTGTTACAGCCTGCACCCCTGTCTCTGTTTGTTTGTCTGTCTGTCTGTATGTCTGTCTATCTGCCTCCCTCCCTCCCTCCCTGCCTGCCTTTCTCCCTACCATATATCTGCTGTAGGGGGTGCCTCCACTGTCTCTTCTTCCTGGAGAGGGTCAGTCCTGGGATGGCACGCTGGCCACTGGAGAGGGTCAGTCCTGGGATGGCACGCTGGCCACTGGAGAGGGTCAGTCCTGGGATGGCACGCTGGCCACTGGAGAGGGTCAGTCCTGGGATGGCACGCTGGCCACTGGAGAGGGTCAGTCCTGGGATGGCACGCTGGCCACTGGAGAGGGTCAGTCCTTGGATGGCACGCTGGCCACTGGAGAGGGTCAGTCCTGGGATGGCACGCTGGCCACTGGAGAGGGTCAGTCCTGGGATGGCACGCTGGCCACTGGAGAGGGTCAGTCCTGGGATGGCACGCTGGCCACTGGAGAGGGTCAGTCCTGGGATGGCACGCTGGCCACTGGAGAGGGTCAGTCCTGGGATGGCACGCTGGCCACTGGAGAGGGTCAGTCCACGCTGGCCACTGGAGAGGAAATACTTGTATACTTGAAATACTTGTATATATATATATATATATATATATATATATATATATATATATATATACACGCCTGGCACCTACTACCATACCCTGTTTAATTCTTATGGCTGCAATCCCATTAACGGGATGATATGACAACAGCCAGTGAAAGTGCAGGGCGCCAAATTCAAACAACAGAAATCTCATAATTAAAATTCCTCAAACATACAAGTATCTTATACCATTTTAAAGGTAATCTTGTTGTTAATCCCACCAAAGTGTCCGATTTCAAATACGCTTTACAGCGAAAGCACCACACACGATTATGTTAGGTCACCGCAAAATCACAGAAAAACACAGCAATTTTTCAGCCAAAGACAGAAGTCACAAAAAGCAGAAATAGAGATAAAATTAATCACTAACCTTTGATGATCTTCATCAGATGACACTCATAGGACTTCATGTTACACAATACATATATGTTTGTTCGATAAAGTTAATATTATATCCAAAAACCTCAGTTTACATTGGCGCCATGTTCAGAAATGCCTCCAAAATATCCGGAGAAATTGCAGAGAGTCAAATAACATAAATACTCATCATAAACTTTGATGAAAGATACATGTTTTACATAGAATTAAAGATACACTTGTTTTTAATGCAACCGCTGTGTCAGATTTCCAAAAAACTTTACGGAAAAAGCAAACCATGCAATAATCTGAGACGGCCCTCAGAAGAAAAAAAAATTATCCGCCATGTTGGAGTCAACAGAAATCAGAAATAACATTATAAATATTCCCTTATCTTTGATGATCTTCATCAGAATGCACTCCCAGTAATCCTAGTTCCACAATAACTGTTTGTTTTGTTCGATAATGTCCATTATTTATGTCTAAGTAGCTACTTTTGTTAGTCCGTTTAGTACACAAATCCAAACGCTCGTGCAGGTCCAGCCGAACGTCGGACGGAAACTTAAAAAAGTTATATTACAGGTCAAAAAAACTTGTCAAACTAAGTATAGAATCAATCTTTAGGATGTTGTTATCATAAATATTCAATAACGTTCCAACCGGAGAATTCCTTTGTCTGTAGAGAAGCAATGGAACGCAGGTCACTATCATGTGAAATGCGCTTGACCAGGACCTGGCTCTCTGCCAGACCACTGACTCAAACAGCTCCCATCCGGCTCCACATCACAGTAGAAGCCTCATTCAAGGTTCTACAGACTGTTGACATCTAGTGGAAGCCGTAGGAAGTGCAAACAGACCCATATCCCACTGTGTATTCAATAGGGGCTGGGTTGAAAATCGACCAACCTCAGATTTCCCACTTCCTGTTTGGATTTCTTCTCAGGTTTTTGCCTGCCATATGAGTTCTGTTATACTCACAGACATCATTCAAACAGTTTTAGACACTTCAGAGTGTTTTCTATCCAATACTAATAATAATATGCATATATTAGCAACTGGGACTGAGGAGTAGGCCGTTTACTCTGGGCATCTCTGGGCACCTTTCATCCAAGCTACTCAATACTGCCCCTGCAGCCATAAGAAGTTAAGGCACTTAAATATTTTGTCTTGCCCATTTACCCTCTGAATGCAAGACATACACCAACCATGTCTCAGTTGTCTCAGGGCTTAAAAATCCTTCTTTAACCTGTCTCCACTTCATCTACACGAATTGACAGAATTGTCTAGAATGTCTTGTATGCTGTAGCATTAAGATTTCCCTTCACTGGAACTAAGGTGCCCAGCCCGAAAAACAGCCCACCTAACTTTACAGTTGGCACTATGCATTGTGGCAGGTAGCGTTCTCCTGGCATCCGCCAAACCTAGATTTATCCGTCAGACTGGTGAAGCGAGATTCATCACTCTAGAGAATGCGTTTCCACTGCTCCAGAGTCCAATGGCTTTACACCCAGCCCCCACTCCACCATAGTCTTGGCCCACTTATGTGGCGCCTTTTGTCGCCGCCGACCTCGGACTGGGAACCCTTTCAGCGGGCCCCGAATAGACGGGAGACTCCGGCAGCGCCGGACAGGCGGGCGACTCCGGCTGCGCCGGAGTGACAGGCAGCTCCTGACTGACGGGCGGCTCAGGCAGCTCCTGACTGACGGGCGGCTCAGGCAGCTCCTGACTGACGGACGGCTCTGGCAGCTCCTGACTGACGGGAGGCTCTGGCTGCTCCGGACAGGAGGGAGACTCTGGCTGCTCCGGACAGGAGGGAGACTCTGGCTGCTCCGGACTAGAGGGCGACGTTGGAGGCTCCGGACTAGAGGGCGACGCTGGAGGCTCCGGACTAGAGGGCGTCGCTGGAGGCTCCGGACTAGAGGGCGACGTTGGAGGCTCCGGACTGACGTCCTTCGTTGGAGGCCTCATGCCATGGATCCTCACCGGAGGCTTCATGCCATGGATCCTCACTGGAGGCTTCGTGCCATGGATCATCACTGGAGGCTTCGTGCCATGGATCATCACTGGAGGCTTCTTGCCATGGATCATCACTGGAGGCTTCGTGCCATGGATCATCACTGGAGGCTTCGTGCCATGGATTATCACTGGAGGCTTCTTGCCATGGATTATCACTGGAGGCTTTGTGCCATGGATTATCACTGGAGGCTTCTTGCCATGGATTATCACTGGAGGCTTTGTGCCATGGATTATCACTGGAGGCTTCTTGCCATGGATTATCACTGGAGGCTTCCTGCCATGGATTATCACTGGAGGCTTCTTGCCATGGATTATCACTGGAGGCTTTGTGCCATGGATTATCACTGGAGGCTTCTTGCCATGGATTATCACTGGAGGCTTTGTGCCATGGATTATCACTGGAGGCTTCTTGCCATGGATTATCACTGGAGGCTTCCTGCCATGGATTATCACTGGAGGCTTCTTGCCATGGATCATCACAGGAGTGGAGAGACACACAGGAGGCCTGGCTCTGGGAGAAGGCACAGGACTCACCAGGCTGGGGAGACATGCAGGAGGGTTAGTGCTTAGCACAGACACAGAACTCACCAGGCTGGGGAGACATGCAGGAAGCCTTGTCCTTGGCCGAGGCACCGGATGCACTGGACCGTGGAGGCGCACTGGCGGTCTCGAGCGCAGAGCTAGCACCACTCGTCCTGGCTGGATCCCCCCTGTAACCCGGCAAGTGAGGAGATGGGGAGATGGAACAGGCCGCACTAGGCTGTGCTGGCGAACTGGAGACACCGTGCGTAGGGCTGGTGCAGTATACCCCGGGCCGAGGAGACGCACTGGAGACCAGATGCGCTGAGCCGGCATCATCCCTCCTGGCTCGATGCCCACTCTAGCCCGGCCGATTCGAGGAGCTGTGATGTAGCGCACCGGGCTATGCGTGCGCACTGGGGACATCGTGCGCTCCCCCGCATAACACGGTGCCTGCCCAGTCACTCTCTCGCCATGGTAAGCATGGGGAGTTGACTCAGGTCTCCTACCTGAGTCCGCCAATCTACCCCCCCCCCCCAAAAAAATATAATTCTGGGGCTGCCTCTCGTGCCTGTTACCTCGCGCTAATTCCTCGTAGTGGCGCCGCTCCGCTCTAGCTGCCTCCAGCTCCTCTTTCGGACGGCGATACTCCCCCGGCTGTGCCCAGGGTCCTTTGCCGTCCAAAATTTCCTCCCATGTCCAGGAGTCCAGAACCCTCTGCTCCTGGTTACCACGCTGCTTGGTCCTTTTCTGTTGGGTGGTTCTGTAACAGATTTCCTCTTCGTCTGAGGAGGAGTAGCAAGGATTGGACCAATATGCAGCGCGGTAAGGGTCCATAATGAGAATATTTAATAAATCCACAGAACACTGAACAAAATAACAAAAGTACAAACAAACAACCGAAACAGTCCCGTATGGTGCAAACACTAACACAGGAAACAACCAACCACAAAACACAATAGAAAACAGGCTACCTAAATATGGCTCCCAATCAGCGACAACGACTGACACCTGCCTCTGATTGAGAACCATACTAGGCCAAACACATAGAAATATAACAACAGAACAAATCATAGAAAAACAACATAGAATGCCCACCCCAACTCACGCCCCGACCAACTAAAATAAAGACATAAAAAAGGAACTAAGGTCAGAACGTGACACCTTGACTATTTCCATGTTTTGTTACGTTCCAGCTTTATTCTAAAATTTATGAAATTGTTGTTATCACTCATTAATCTACACACAATACCCCATAATGACTAAACAAAAACAGGTTTTAAGATTTTTTTGCACATTTTTTAAATAAAAAACTTAAATATCACATTTACATAAGTATTCAGACCCTTTACTCAGTACTTTGTTGAAGCACCTTTGGCAGCAATTACAGCGTCGAGTCTTCTTAGATATGACGCTACAATCTTGACACACCTGAATTTTGGGAGTTTCTCCCGTTCTTCTCTGCAGATTCTCTCAAGCTCTGTCAGGTTGGATGGGGAGCGTCGCTGCACAGCTATTTTCAGGTCTCTCCAGAGATGTTTGATTGGGTTCAAATCCGGGCTCTGGTTCGGCCACTCAAGGACACAGAGACTTGTCCCGATGCCACTCCTGAATTGTCTTGGCTGTGTGCTTAGGATCGTTGTCCTGTTGGAAGGTGACCCTCCGCCTCAGACAGGTCCTGAGCGCTCTGGAGCAGGTTTTCAGCAAGGATCTCTCTGTAGTTTGCTCTGTTCATCTTTCCCTCAATCCTGACTAGTCTCCCAGTCCCTGCCACTGAAAAAAATCGAAGCATGGTGCTTCCAACACCATGCTTCACTGTAGGGATGGTGCCAGGTTTTCTCCAGACGTGACGCTTGACATTCAGGCCAAAGTTCAATCTTGGTTTCATCAGACCAGAGAATCTTGTTTCTTATGGTCTGAGAGTCCTTTAGGTGCCGTTTGGCAAACTCCAGCCGGGCTGTAATGCGCCTTTTACTGAGGAGTGGCTTCCGACTGGCACCTCTACCATATTGACCTAATTGGTGGATTGCTGCAGAGATGGTTGTCCTTCTGGAAGGTTCACCCATCTCCACAGAGGAACTCTGGAGCTCTGTCAGAGTGACCATCGGGTTCTTGGTCACCTCCCTGACCAAGGCCCTTCACCCCAGATTGCTCAGTTTGGCCTTGAGGCCAGTCCTATGATGAGTTTTGGTGGTTCCAAATTTCATCGATTTAAGAATGATGGAGGCCACTGTGTTCTTGGGGACCTTCAATGCTGCATGAAATTGTTTGATACCCTTCCCCAGATCTGTGTGTGATGAACACGAGGGAGACAGAGAGCTCGTTTCAAGCGCAGGGCGCAGCAGGTATTTAATGTAAAGGACCACAGGAGGAGGCAGGTAGCTGGGTCCAGGGGCAGGCAGCAGGTCATACACAGGGGGTCCAAAATGCAACAGTACAGGCAGGGAAAAGGCTAGTAACGTCGTCTGGGAGATCATGCAATAGGTGAATAACAGGAAATCCGATAGGCTAAAGTACAGTCAGGGAATAGGCAAAAGGCGTCGTTAGTAATAATATAATAATAATAATCCCCAGTTTACAATTGGCTCATTCATCCCCCTCCTCTCCCCTGTAACTATTCCCCAGGTCGTTGCTGCAAATGAGAACGTGTTCTCAGTCAACTTACCTGGTAAAATAATGGATAAAAAATAAAAAAAATAGTGAGGCAGGCAAAAACTATCATACACGGGAGGAGTAAATTACGGGAAAAACAGAACTCCGAAGAGAAGTGTGTCAAAAACAAACAATACCTCACAAAGATGGGCTGCAAAGAATTGAACTAAATAGTGTGTGATAAGGACATACATGTGTGTGAACAGGTGATTAGAATTCGGGTGATTGGGATCTGGAGAGTGACCTGCATTCAGGGGATCTATGCGTTGGAGAGTGTGAGCTGGAAAGTGGGCTGGAAAGTAAGCTGTGTTCAGGGAATCTACGTGTATGACAGTGTGAGTTGGAAGCAGACGTTACACTGTGCCTCGACACAATCCTGTCTCGGACGTCTATGGACAATTCCTTCGACCTCATGGCTTGGTTTTTGCTCTGACATGCACTGTCAACTGTGGGACCTTAAATAGACAGGTGTGTGCCTTTCTAAATCATGTCCAATCAATTGAATTTACCACAGGTGGACTCCAATCAAGTTGTAGAAACATCTCAAAGATGATCAATGGAAGCAGGATGCACCTGAACTCAATTTCTAGTCTCATTTTTTATTTTTTTATTTTACCTTTATTTAAATAGGCAAGTAGGTTAAGAACAAATTCTTATTTACAATGACGGCCTATACACCGGACAAACCCTAACCCGGACGACGCTGGGACAAAGGTCTGAATACTTATGTAAATAAGGTATTTGTTATTAATTAGATTTTTAATACATTTGCAATCATTTCTAAAAATCTGTTTTCACTTTGTCATTACGGGGTATAGTGTGTAGACTGATGAGGAAACAAATAAATGTAATCCATTTTAGAATAAGGCTATAATGTAAGAACATTTTGAAAAACGGAAGGGGTTTGAATACTTTCCGAATGCACTCTAGGCCTATTATAAATGTGTATTATTGTAGTGTCATCATCTTTATTGCAAAAAGAAATACAAACACACACATAGTTTTAAGCTACTTAGTCATTTGACAGAGGTAATGATCAGTCCATTGATCAGCACAGCAATTGATAAAACAGGACCATGATTGCAGATCAAGTGTTTCTGAGCTTGTGTCAATATTACACAGGTAAGCTAATGCTTACACACCACCTGTTATATTGGACACCTACTAACCCCCCCAAAAGTTGCTTATTAATTGTTTTTATCTTAATGACATGTATCGTTAAAATAATGTTTTAAGGAAATATAGGCAGGCACCACATTACTACAAGACAAAACAGCTCAATCAAGCCTGATCATCTTGTAAGTATAAAAGCAACGCTTGCTTTCAAATCATTTATAAAAAGCTTGAAACGGTAGTGGAATGAGATTAGTGTGGTGTGTGAAGAATCCAATACTTGAACTCGTATGCGGTACAAATCACATTATTGTGGGAGCCCCTCCTCTAACAGTATCAATTATGCTGTTTGAGAAGGTTTGAATCCTAAGCAACCTGCCTACACATTGTTTGAAGTACAATAGACCAACATAGCTACTGTAGTAGGTCAAAGCTGCTGGAAAACCTTGCTAGAGCATGGGTGGAGTAGACATTGTGGTGCTCATGTGAAAGACTAATGCCTACTTTTCACTGAAAACATAGTTTGTAATTGTCATATAGATAGACTGACACACGTGGCACCCTGGTGCTGTTATCTTAGCTACAGTAATTACATTTATTTACCTCTATTATGCAAAATATAATACACTCTAACTGATTATTCAGTGGTTATTACTGTTGTTATTAATATCAAAGGAGACAATGTAAGTGAGGGGATTATTTTAGTTAATGGGGAGTTGAACTCCCACCTCAATCTACGTGCCTGTAATAGCCACTGGAGGGCAATATAAACAAATGGAAATTCCTGTTTGCTGCACCGAATGTCTGCATGAGGTTTAAAATACCTACTGTACTAATAGGCAAATGTTGGTTTTGAGTTGTCTCATGATAATTCAATGAATCCAATGGGTTTGTGTACATGCCTCTGGGTTATGTACTTATCAATCTTTGGGACACAGGCTATGGCTTTTTATCAGCATGATACTGTACATTGGTGTACATTAGGTGTGTACATTAGTGTATGTTAGTGTACATTAGATATAGAATTGCAGCTGGAAGACAGCAAGTTCAAAGCCTGGTCATAAGAGTCAATGAACTAATCTTGTCTTCCTCATCCTTCCTTGTGGGGGAATTTTTGTGGAGTTGTTAGATTACTTGTTAGATTACTTGTTACTGCACTGTTGGAACTAGAAGCACAAGCATTTCCCTACCCTCGCATTAACATATGCTAACCATGTGTATGTGACCAATACAATTTGATTTGATTTTGATCTGATTGATTTTGTGCTCTACTTATGTCAGTGTTTCATGGCAGACAGAGCACTAAATCAACAAGAGGTTGTACAAGATTTAGCTATAAAGGCCAGGACACTGTTACAGCCATCACCCCTGTCTCTGTCTGTCTGTCTGTCTGTCTGTCTGTCTGTCTGTCTGTCTGTCTGTCTGTCTGTCTGTCTGTCTGTCTGTCTGTCTGTCTGTCTGTCTGCCTGCCTGCCTGTCTGTCTGTCTGTCTGCCTGCCTGCCTGCCTGCCTGCCTGCCTGCCTGCCTGCCTGCCTGCCTGCCTGCCTGCCTGCCTGCCTGCCTCCCTCCCTCCCTCCCTCCATTACTCCCTCCATGCCTGCCTCCCTCCCCTCCCTCCCTATCTGCTGTAGGGGGTGCCTCCACTGTCTCTTCTTCCTGCTCTCTCTCACATTGAAAAGGACAGAGCTGGTTGCCTGAGGCACACCTGGATGGGACTGTACTCACCTGTGCAAACAGAGATAGGCAGGCAGTACACTCTTAGAAAAAAAGGTGCTATCTCGAACCAAAAAGGGTTCTTCAACTGTCCCCATAGGAGAACACGTTGAAGAACCCATTTTGATTCCAGATAGAACCGTTTTGGGTTCCATGTAGAACCCTTTCCACAGAACCCTTTTGGAACCCTTTTTTCTAAGAGTGTAGACTGGATTGATTGTGGCTGGGTTTGGAGTAGGAGCAACAAGGCCCTGTGTGTATGGAGAGACAGACCGGTTTTAAATCAGCCTAACTCATGTCTGACCTGACCTGTCACCACCTGGAAACCTGGATCCCAGTTTTACTTCCCCAAAAATGGGTTGCATCCCAAATTAGACCCTATTCCCTATGTAATGCAACACCTTTGACCAAGGCCCATTTGGGATGCAGCCATGATGTATTTCTATTTTATATTATTGATTAATAAATTCCTGAAGTCACCTTCAGTTCTACTTTAATATACAGTATACTGCAGAAGGTGATGGCACATAGGTTCTTGTGTTATTCAAATATTTGGTTACAATATTTTCGGGGTGACCTAGTGGTTAGAGCATTGGGCCAGTAACCGAAAGGTTGCTGGATCGAATACCCGAGCTGACAAGGTAAAAATCTGTCGTTCTGCCCCTGAAAAAGGCAGTTAACCCACTGTTCTCCGGTAGGCAGTCATTGTAAATAAGAATTTGTTCTTAACTGACTTGCCTAGTTAAATAAAGGTTAAATATAAAAAAAATATGAAATGGGGGTGTAGGATGTTTGTGTGTTGCTGTAACGGTAGTCTTCGTCCTCCTCTGACGAGGAGTAAGAAATGTCGGACCAAGATGCAGCGTGGTGAGTATCCATTTTAATAGGAATACGTGAAACAAACAAAATAACAAATAAACGAACGAAGACGCAACAGTCCCGAAATAGTGAACACTAAACACAGGAACACACGAACAGGAACAATCACCCACATCCCACAATACAAAACAGGCTACCTAAATATGGCTCCCAATCAGAGACAACAACTGACACTTGCCTCTGATTGAGAACCATATCAGGCCAAACACATAGAAATAGACAAACTAGACATACAACATAGAATGCCCACTCAGATCACACCCTGACCAAACAAAACATAGAAACATACAAAGCAAACTATGGTCAGGGCGTGACAGTTGCAGAATGCAATATAATGTCTGTTGAAGTTGTCACTCTACCGTGCAACTATATACATACATAACAAACAGATGAATAACAATAATTCTGTTGTCTAAGAAATTACTAAATATATTCTCTCTTCAATAACCAGTCTGCATGCTAATAATATACTAAGACAAATCTTTGTTTTCTTTGCAAATATTGCTTTTGAAATGATTCTGCTTTCATTTTCCCTCGTCTCCAGAATGTGGATGTGGATCTGAAGTCTCCTATGACAGGTAAGTTCAAATTCATTATTCAGGTGCAGGGAACATCTACTATGCCTAAAAGACATCCTATCAAAGAGTCTAATTTTAGTGTCTCTGTCTTTTTCCCTTCCCCCAGCTCTTTCTTTTTGTGGTGAAAAACGGATTTGATGTAGCTGGACAATGAGTGTGCGATTTAGAGATTTCCTGTTTGAGAGTGTCAAATTATTTGTCCTGAGGCAGTGCTGTTTCAGAAGACTTTGTGTTCCGGTCGGAACAGTGGAAACCAGACTTCCTAAAGGTTCTTTAAGTCACCTGTTGAATACAGGGTTGCAAAGGCATTGTGGTGGGATTTCTACAGGTACCACTGGCTCCTATGACCTCTGCAGTGTGAACAGTCTATTTGATATGACGCTCCCTTCTTCTATACAATATGTCCTGAAGAAAAAGTGCACATTGAAGCAGACAATAGCTTTTGTTCAGTTCGATAATGAAGGGGTTTCAAACAGCTATTTATGTTTCTACTGTGATTTTAGACACATTCATGTTAAGTTACATCAGGCAGATAGCTGAGACTAACGATAATTCTCTATTAAATCCCTTTCATTTAAAATGGGATGTTTTGTTTGTTTGTGAACAGTTGCATTACAGCAACCAGGGTATTCAGAATGGAATGAAACATGAATCACTGGTATACTCAGTGAGGTAATTTTCTTTCACATGGTACGGTCTGCATGGAGGAACAGTACATTCGAGATGGATTGCCTTTTCGGGGGTTGAGCATTATATTATGGAACTCAGGCATTTTGTTTACTTCCATGTCAGAGTCGCTTGCTTGAGGAGTTCAGACAAGGCAGGTAAACAGACAGTAAAGAATCAGCACTAGGAAATGTTAAAGAGGGATTCTGGGCTTCTATCTGTCCAAACATGCCCATAACATTTTAAGAATGCTTTTACACCTGCGGAAGAAATCTTTTATAAGTGTGTTGGAATGCTTCTTGCTGATCCAATGTGTATATGTGTGCGTGCGCGCGCATGTGCCAATGTGTGTGTGTATACATACATTTGTGTGCGTGTGCACGTGCCAGTCATTAACCTCCATACCACAAACCGCATGTCTTCTTTGAGTGCATTAATCCTCTAAGGCACAATTCTGTATTATATCCGCAGGCGTGTGATACACAGAGATGAAAGGTTAGAGGAAGTCAATCAATTGAGCGATGGCCTTTCTCACTTTGCATCCTTCACATCATTACCCTGCCATTCAAGTCGGGTGCATTTGAAAGGAGATGCCTATTATTAGAGACGTCAAAAAGGAAGGAACAAGGACTGGTTTAGCCAACCTGTCACTCTAGCTCCCTCAAGTTGAGCACCTGACTTTGTTGAACACCAGGAGACAAGTGAGAATCTCTCTCACATTGTGCCACATGCACATTGCTTTCTGTCTTTTGTCTCTATGCACGTGTAACAGTATTACTTCCGTCCCACTCCTTGTCCCAACTGGGGCTTGAACCAGCGACCGTCTGTACACATTGACAACAGTCACTCACAAAGCATTGTTACCTACAGTATAGCTCCCCGAAAGCCGCGGTCCATGCAGAGCAAGGAAAACAACTACTTCAAGGTCTCAGAGCGAGTGATGTCACCAATTGAAACGCTTCTAGCGTGCACTGCTAACTAGCTAGCCATTTCACACCGGTTGCACTCATTCCCCTTTGACCTCCTCCTTTTTCGCATGAACTCCAGCAGCTGGGCAGAGCCCAACTGAGTGATCCGGGTCAACAGCATCTATAGCCCTGTTTATACCTGTTCCTAACTTGCATCCTTTGTCCTGATCTGTGCCCAAGTTGTTTGACAGGTGTCGACAACCAAAAGACACATTGTGATCTGACTGTGGTCTGGTCACAATGCAGACACAGTGGACAGATAACAGACACATTGTAGCCCTTTCCTACAGTCAAATTACCAATAGGTTGGTTTTTTTGGGGGGTGGGGTGGGTTTATGTCAAACTGTTTTATTATATTTCAGTCTTCTGTAATGTACTGTATATAAAGTGTAATATTGTGATGCAAACTCATAAGTGAATACATTTCAACTCTGACATGGTACAGGTGTCTTCTTTTTTTCTAAGCCCATAACCATGTGTGTGAAGTGTATACTTTTGTTTCCAGAATAGATTTAAGACTACCAAAAACCACTCTTCTGGGGTAGTCCTCTTTACAACTTTGATCAAGTGTAGAGAGTCATGATAAACTGATTACAACAGACAAACAGTATGTAGCCTAAATCTCGATTGCCCTATTTTTATTTAATTTATTTTTATTTTTAATCCCAGCCCCCATCCCTGCAGGAGGCCTTTTGCCTTTTGGTAGGCTGTCATTGTAAGTACATTTGTTCTTAACTGACTTGCCTAGTTAAATAAAGGTTACATAAAATAAATGAAAAAGCTGTAGCTGGCTCCCTTCTGCTAGAGAGAATACGAGCAGCAAGAGATATGAATCAGTCATGCGGTCAAAATGATTGGCATGTACAGCATGCAGCTACCTGTCATAGGAAATAAGGTATATCTCTTGGTTTAATATGCTTAATAATCAGCTGGAGGGAATACTTGGAGAATACCATTCACAGTCCCTTCACACACACACCTCCAGTCTCTAGACTGCTTCGGGGTTTCTCTGCCCCACTTATGGAGTGAGGGTTATTACCCCAGCCAACCATTGCAAGTGTTTTGGCCATAGAAATAGAATCTAGATTCCAAGTACTGTAAGTAGGCCCTTTTTAAAGTATCTCGTTTTACACATTGATAAGATTTGTAAGAAGGATAGAGGAGCTCCTCCTATTACCCCTGATCAAAATACATACTTCTGAAACATCATTCCCAAAATAGGAACACCTGTTAACTAGGTGTCATCTTTTATCGCGTTCACATTATCATTGACTTATCAAGTTTCCAACCGTGAAGATGCCTTAAGATTGCACAGTATAGGTTACAGGCTATACATTTCAATGAATCTAGAATGTGACAGCAAAACCTCTTCCTCACACACTTCACTAGTAAGTGCACAGTATAATTGATGCAGGTGCCATTACACTGTTAAAAACAGGGTGCTTTGTGGGTCTATATAGAACCTTTTTCAGGACCATATTTCAAGTGAGTCATTGGACCCTTTTTGGTTCCATATAGCTAGTACAATTTATTCTGTGTAGCCTACAACTCAACTATGCACCCGATTGCTTCGACAATACTTTGTGACGAGTGGGATGAAAAGTTGTGTGGTGAAGAGGTTTGACTGTTGACAGAGAGAAGGACAGGTGAACCACTTAACAGTAATTGTCCCAGAGCAGAGCTCATGTATATGTGGAGTGATTAATGCATGTAGTCCTCTGCTGAACACTACAGAGGACCTGCCTTCATCAGTGACACCATCAATCTTAAAACACAAACGTAAATAACTCAGGGAAAGTTGACATATAAAGTACCTGGCCCCATTTCTATCACCAAGTTACATACCATCTCTAATTATGACATCGCATACATGTACATGTCAGACGAGCCTATACATCATGATGATGTGGCAAGTGACACTTTGTTTCTTGAATGTCCAATATCTTGAAAACTTGACTGCTGACATGCAAAACATTTTGGGACTGTATTAACAGTGGACTAATAAAAAACACCAAAATATAGTTTTTTTAGTGGATTTTTCCTTTAAAGTATCACAGCCTGTTTGATATAAAGTCTAATATTGGGATGCAAACTAAACATTTAAAACATTTCAACTCTATATCTGACATGGCACAGGTGTCTTATTTTTGTAAACCCATAACCATGTGTGGGAGATGTGTACTTTTGTTTCAAAGTAGATTTGTTTGACTACCAAGAAACACTCTGTGTGTCCCTGATTTAGGCCACTGCAGTAAAAGGCTTAAATATTGACATACATAACAGTATCCCGGAAGTATGTTATATCCTGAAAGAGCCAAACACTCAATGATCTGTACTTTGTGCAACTACTACAGACATATTATTCTGGCAAAAAAGGAAGGTGATCTGTTCATGACTGTACAATGACCTGTGCGTGGATAGTTTTGTAGGTGACATCATGCCGATTACCTTTCAAACTCAATGAACTGTATCAGTGATATGGAACAATTAGCCTCTATCAGAAACAACAGGTTTGCCTTGAACTCTATCAAAAAATAACTACCATTCAAGCAATGAGGCATGAGGTGTTGTGTGTAGTGCACTCTGCATTTAAATAACATGTGCTTGCGAAATATTGTGATGTCATCCTACCAAAACCAAACAGTCCTGGTAATATCCCAGTAAAACCACCTCAAAATGAGAGGAAGAAAAAAAGAAATCAGATGACCTGTATTGCTGAACAGAAATAACCCAATGGTCTTGTCTAGTTATGTGCTTATAATTTGATGATAGTAGTGTCACTGCCCCTTGTGTCCTAAACTTTTTAATTTTTTGTTATCCTTCTGGCAGCAACCACCAGAGCTGTGGCATTGCAGAAGAATGCTCTACTAAAAACTACCACTGGGAGGCAGTATATTTCAGTTGTATTAAAACAAAACAGGCCTTATAATCCAATGTAGAATAAAAACTCTTGATCAAAATCTTAATGATTTATTTACATTGAAAGATTTATAGACATTATCACTATTTTATGTTGGCATGCTGTTATGCACCAACAGCTTAGAAATGTAAAAGAGTGATATTGTTATCATATATTTCACTTTATAGTATAATTGCTCTGTTATCAGGACATTGCTTGCCTGAGTGTCTCCCCTGTCTGTTGACTATGTGACTGTTGGAATTAAACAGCCGGCCGGATGTCTGACGGTAATCAGGTTGCTTTACTTTCCATAGAAATGTTACCTGACAGGCAGGTTTGTGTAAACTTCATGTCACAGTAAGTTCACTTAGAATAACACAACGATTGGCACTGCCTCTGATGGTTGTTGCCTTGTGTCTTCCTTCTCTGAGAAAAGTACGAGCCAGCCAGGTACACGCTTAGGAAAAAAGTGCTATATAGAAGCGGCTGTCCTCATAGGAAAACCTCACAGGAAAACCCTTTGATCAACCCATTTTGGTTCCAGGTAGAACATTTTAGGTTCCAGGTAGAACCCTTTTGGGTTCCATGTAGAACCCCTTTACACCAAAAAGGGTTCTACCTGGAACCGAAAAGGGTTCTCCTATGGGAACAGCCGCAGAACCCTTTTAGAACCCTTTTTTCTAAGCGTGTATATGTGAACTTTGTGTATTATTGTGTATAATGTATTCTACCGTACCCATAAGATAAATACACAATGCTTGGTGCTGAGAAAAGGTATGTGCTAGCCAGGTATATGACAACTTTCCCTGAGTTATTTTATTTTCCAGAGATAGGGGTTACTGTCCAGAATATTGATCCTGTATCTCAGATGTTGGCTGTTGATTACACAACTGACTGATGAAGAAACATTTTCTGGAAACAAAAACAGCATTTCCTCTTCAGTCCTCATACTGTATACCCTTAATCATCAACTATGTTCTCTATCCACTCCTCATATCCCTGGAAGTCCTTATCACCGGATCTGTTGCCTGGCGTTGGCAGTTATTTATCATCCACAAATTGAACGACAGTGACAGCAAGATGCAAAAGGACCTTTGCCAGTTTGTTTGAAATCAAGTGTTATTTATTATGAGCTGCTGTGCCATTTCTTCCTGTGTGTGTGCTAGCACTCCCTGGGGACGCGTCGTCACGTCTGCAGGTCCTTATCACACCATCGTGTTGTTTAAGGCCTATTGAATCATTCAGGGGCAATAATGGTATTATGGTTTCCGCTGCAACCGCCAACGAGACTACGTCTGACGGAATCCAACACTCCAAGATCCTTGCAGAGAAAGTAAGAGACTGAGAGAGAAGGGTGATGGAGAGAGAGAGAGGTAACAGCAGGACAGAAAAAAATATAAAATAAGTTGAGATGGATATTAAAGCTGAGGGCAAACAAACTGACCACTTATCAGAATCTCAGATGTTTGTATCATTTTCATTTTTATGTGTGTACTGTAGAGTCATTTTGTCAGGCACGTGTGTATTGTACACCATTCTTTGCCTGGCTGAGTGTAAACTTTGAAGGGTCAGTCATGGAAGAAAGAATAAATGTTCGAATTTTTCTTTATGAGAGAGAGAGAGAGAGAGATGGGGAGGGCGGACTCTTAGATATTAGATACAAAGGTGCCTCTGCCACTGGTGAAATGGGATCTAAACAGAAAATCACCAATGTAAATTGCGGTCTCAACTCAGTGCTTTGGAGTTGCGCAGTAGCGAAAACCTGAATTCCCTCTTTTCATTTTGTAAGCAGCTCGTTGTGTTGTAGAGTCCCGCGGGGACCTCCGATACATGCCGTGGCCCATGCCCCAGCAACTCTGGAGAGACGCCACATACCTCCATGCCTTCTGGGTTCAGAGGCTCTCTCTTTGTCTATTCTCCCTCCTTTCTCTCTGCTTATCAAACGTACAGTGTATTCACACACTAGAAAGCATTTAAACACAAGTGCACACACCCATACACATATACATAACTAGGCAAACACATATACACACACATCTGATGTGAAAAATATCACATGAAAATCACTGTACTTCCAATCGCATGTTCTCGTGCACCAAATGTAGATTGACTTGTTTGTCAAACTCCATAAATCCTCTTAAGTATAGGGGGCAGTATTTTCGTTTTTGGCTAAAAAACGTACCCATTTGAAACTGCCTATTTCTCAGCCCCCAAAACTAGAATATGCATATAATTGTCAGATTAGGATAGAAAACACTCTAAAGTTTCCAAAACTGTCAAAATATTGTCTGTGAGTTTAAGAGAACTGATATTGCAGGTGAAAACCTGAGGAAAATCCAATCAGGAAGTGCCTCTTTTTTTGAAACCTCTCTGTTCTTATGCATGCCTATCATCCATTTAAAGGGATATCAACCAGATTCCTTTTTCTATGGCTTCCCTAAGGTGTCAACAGTCTTTAGACATAGGTTCAGGCTTTTATTTTGAAAAATGAGCGAGAACGATCACATTGCGTAAGTGGATAGGTGGGGGCTCTCAGAGTGAGTTTTGCGCAACAGAGAAAGGCGGCCATTGTTTCTCCCGGTCCTATTGAAAAACCAACACTCCCGGTTGATATATTATCGAATATATATTGAAAATTGAAATATATTTTGGATTGATTATAAAAAACGTTTGACATGTTTCTGTGGACATTATGGATATTATTTGGAATTTTCGTCTTCGTTGTCGTGACCGCTCTTTCCTGTGAATTTCTGAGCATAACGCGCCAAACGAACGGAGGTATTTGGATATAAAAATAATCTTTATGGAACAAAAGGAACATTTGTTGTCTAACTGGGAGTCTCGTGAGTGAAAACATCCGAAGATCATCAAAGGTAAACGATTAATTTGATTGCTTTTCTGATTTTCGTGACCAAGTTACCTGATGCTAAGTGTACTTAATGTTTTGTCGAGCGATCGATAAACTTACACAAACGCTTGTATTGCTTTCGCTGTAAAGCATAATTTCAAAATCTGAGACGACAGGTGGATTAACAAAAGGCTAAGCTGTGTTTTGCAATATTGCACTTGTGATTTCATGAATATTAATATTTTTTTGTAATATTATTTGACTGTGGCGCTATGCTATTCAGCGTTGCTGATGACAATTATCCCGATACCGGGATGGGTAGACCAAATGTAGATTGACTTGTTTGTCAAACTCCATAAGGGAGTCAACTAAATGAGTAACATGGTGATACAAATATTCCTGTCAATTGAGAGTGAATCGAATTCATAAAGCACATTGGGTAAATCTTTACATGACAGTGTACTTATTACTATGTAATTATTTCTGTAAAGGTTGAGCTGGGGTGTGGACATGAAGCCAGGGTACACTGTAGGCCTAAGGGTGGCAGTCTGTAATCCCAACATGTTTCAAGCAGACCACCATTGTCCCTATTCCCAAGAACTCCAAGGTAACCTGCCTAAATGACTACCACCCTGTAGCACTCACATCTGTAATTATGAAGTGCTTTGAGAGGCTGGTCAACACTATCATCCCATGACACAATCTCAATTGCACTTCACACTGCCCTCTCCCAGGGAAGTTAGAAACCAATATACACAGGCAGTTAGGAAAGCAAAGGCTAGCTTTTTCAAACAGAAATTTGCATCCTGTAGCACAAACTCCAAAAGGTTCTGGGACATTGTAAAGTCCATGGAGAGTAAGAGCACCTCCTTTCAGCTGCCCACTGCACTGAGGCTAGGAAAACCTGTCACCACCGATAAATATATGATAATCTAGAATTTCAAAAAGTATTTTTCTACGGCTGGCCATGCTTTCCACCTGGCTACCCGCTCTGCTCTGCACCCCCCACAGCAACTTGCCCAAGCCTCCCCCATTTCTCCTTCACCCAAATCCAGATAGCTGATGTTCTGAAAGAGTTGCAAAGTCTGGACCCCTACAAATCAGCTGGGCTAGACAATCTGGACCCTCTCCTTCTAAAATTATCCGCCGCAATTGTTGCAACCCCTATTACTAGCCTGTTCAACCTCTCTTTCATATCGTCTGGGATCACCAAAGATTGGAAAGCTGCCGCAGTCATCCCCCTCTTCAAAGGGGGAGACACTCTTGACCCAAACTGTTACAGACTTATATCTATCCTACCCTGCCTTCACAAGGTCTTCGAAAGCCAAGTTAACAAACAGATCACCGACCATTTCGAATCCCACCATACCTTCTCCTCTATGCAATCTGGTTTCCGAGCTGGTCATGGGTGCACCTCAGCCACGCTCAAGGTCCTAAATGATATCATAACCGCCATCGATAAAATACAATACTGCAGCCGTATTCATCGACCTGGCCAAGGCTTTCGACTCTGTCAATCACTGCATTCTTATCGGCAGACTCAACAGCCTTGGTTTCTCAAATGACTCGCTCGCCTGATTCACCAACTACTTCTCAGACAGAGTTCAGTGTGTCAAATCTGAGGGCCTGTTGTCCGGACCTCTGGCAGTCTCTATGGGGTTGCCACAGGGTTCAATTCTCAGGCCGACTCTTTTCTCTGTATACATCAATGATGTCGCTCTTGCTGCTGGTGATTCTCTGATCCACTTCTACGCAGACGACACCATTCTGTATACTTCTGGCCCTTCTTTGGACACTGTGTTAACTAACCTCCAGACGAGCTTTAATGCCATACAACTATCCTTCCGTGGCCTCTAACTGCTCTTAAATGCAAGTAAAACTAAATGCATGCTCTTCAACCGATCGTTGCCAGCACCTGCCTGCCCGTCTAGCATCACTACTCTGGATGGTTCTGACTTAGAATATGTGGACAACTACAAATACCTAGGTGTCTGGTTAGACTGTAAACTCTCCTTCCAGACTCACATTAAGCATCTCCAATCCAAAATGAAATCTAGAATCGGCTTCCTATTTCGCAACAAAGCATCCTTCACTCATGCTGCCAAACATACCCTCGTAAAACTGACTATCCTACCGATCCTTGACTTCGGCGATGTCATTTACAAAATAGTCTCCAACACTCTACTCAGAAAATTACATGGAGTCTATCACAGTGCCATCCGTTTTGTCACCAAAGCCCCATAAACTGCCCACTACTGCAACCTGTATGCTCTCGTTGGCTGGCCCTCGCTTCATATTCGTAGCACGTGCTCCAGCAGGTATATTTCACTGGTCACCCCCAAAGCCAACTCCTACTTTGGCCGCCTTTCCTTCCAGTTCTCTGCTGCCAATGACTGAAACAAATTGCAAATATCACTGAAGCTGGAGACTCATATCTCCCTCACTAAATCAGCTGTCGGAGCAGCTTACAGATCATTGTACCTGTACATAGCCCATCTGTAATTAGCCCACCCAACTACCTCATCCCCATATTGTTCTTTTTTCTCCTTTGCACCCCAATATCTCTACTTGCACGTTCATCTTCTGCACATCTCACTCCAGTGTTTAATTGCTAAATTGTTATTATCTCGCCACTATGGCCTATTTATTGCCTTACCTCCCTAATCTTACTTCATTTGCACACACTGTATATAGACTTTTGTATTGTGGACTAATAAATATTCTATTGACTGTATGTTTGTTTATTCCATGTGTAAGTCTGTGTTGTTTGTGTCGCACTGCTTTGCTTTATCTTGGCCAGGTCGCAGTTGTAAATGAGGCCTACCTGGTTAAATAAAGGTGAAATAAAACCTAAAAACATTTCAAACTTGGAGAGGGGAAATGACTATGTGAGAATACTGTACATAGACTACAGCTCAGCGTTCAACACCATAGTCCACTCCAATCTCATCACCAAGCTCGGGACCCTGGGATGGAAAACACCTCCCTCTGCAACTGGATCCTGGACTTGCTGACGGCCCATCCCCAGGTGGTGAGGGTAGGAAACAACACCTCCGCCATGTTGACCCTCAACACTGAGGCCCTTCAGGGGTGTGTGTTTAGGCCTTGTCCACGCATGACTGCGTGGCCATGCATGACTCCAACACCATCCTCAAGTTTGCTGACGACACGACGATGGTAGACCTGATCACTGATGGTGATGAGACAGCCTACAGGGAGGAGGTCAGTAAAAAAAAAAAAGGGGAGAGCACGCCCCAATCCACATCGACGTTGCTGTAGTGTAGCGGGTCTAGAGTTTCAAGTTTCTTGGTGTATGCATTACTGAGGACTTAACATGGTCCAAACACCCGCACAGTCGTGAAGAGGACACAACAGCGCCTCACCCCCTCAGGAGGATGAAAAGATTTAGCATGGGTTCTCGGATCCACAAAACGTTCTACTGCTGCACCTTCGAGAGCATCTTGACTGGTATGGCAAATGCACCGCCCTCAACCAAGTGCTACAGAGGGTGGTGTGGATGGCCCAGTACATCTATATCAGGTGGTGTCAGAGGAAGGTGTCACGCCCTGACCTTAGAGAGCCTTTTATGTCTCTATTTGGTTTGGCCAGGGTGTGATTTGGGATGGGCATTCTATGTTTTGTTTTCTATGATTTTGTGTTTCTATGTTTTGGCCGGGTATGGTTCTCAATCAGGGACAGCTGTCTATCGTTGTCTCTGATTGGGAACCATACTTAGGTAGCCCTTCTTCCCTCCTTTCGTTGTGTATAGTTGTCTTTGTTTGTGGCACTATAGCCCTTAAGCTTCACGGTTGTTTTTCGTTTATTGTTTTCTTGGCGTCATTCCAAAATAAAAAGTTATGTACGCTCACCACGCTGCGCTTTGGTCCACTTCTTCCTCCACCGACGACTGCCGTGACAGAAGGCCCAAAAAATTGCCAAAGACTTCAGCCACCCAAGCCATAGACCATTCACCGTCCAGCAAACAGACTGTTCAGAAGAAGAGAAAAATTCCATTGCAAAATAATGATTTTTAGCTTATACAGTCGATGTAAATACATTTGACCAGTCATGCTTATCAGTCTATGGCTTCATTTACATAATTTAGTGGAATTTAATTGGCGCTTGTGTATTTTCATTGGTCGTTATAATTCTTATTTATCACATGTGCACAGCATACAGATACAGAGCCTAGTTTAAGTGGAAAATATTTTGAAAACATACACTCATACACATATTATGAGGCATGTTTACCTTGCAACAAAGTAGCCTAGAGAAACTACGACCAAATGTGGAGACAATTCTTTTATAAAGACTTTGAAACCAATAGCCTATTTCTCTCATGTTCTCATGTTGGGGCTTCCGAGTGGCGCAGTGGTCTAAAGCACTGCATCTCAGTGCTAGAGGTGTCATTACAGACCCTGGTTTGATCCTGGCTGTGATCGGGAGTCCCATAGGGTGGCGCACAATTGGCCCAGTGTCATCCGGGTTAGGGGAGGGTTTGGCCGGGATAGACCGACATTGTAAATAAGGATTTGTTCTTAACTGACTTGACTAGTTGAATAAATAAAATTTAAAAAAATATTTGTTTTTAAATTAACTTTCTTTCATTGTCCAGTAGCCAAAAGACACAATACTAGTCATATTAGTAACCCATGCTAGTTGTTGCATCTTTAGATCTCCCCTCTTTAAAAATGTCTAACGGATATTTTAATCTCTGTCTCATGAAACTGCTCACATGTTCGGTGTGCTCTCGACAACTGTGTTTCCCGTTAATTGCATTATGTAAGGAACATGCCTACTGCCTTGTGCGCATTACTGCGCTTATAATGTGAAAAATGTATAGTTTATCAACATTTTAAGCTGAACGTTCTGATCTGCTGCATCAGCCTCATTGCTTTTTTTGTAGCTAGGCCAACTAACTGTATGAATTTGGGATCTATCGTCCCAAAACTATTCCAGAGTTTGTTTGGAAGAATAGGCTATTTCTTTCCAGCACAGATTGACACACTGACCAATAGACTACTTTCTTTGAAAAAAAGGTGCTATCTTGAACCAAAAAGGTTTCTTCGGCTGTCCCAATGGGAGAACCCTTTGAAGAACCTTTAATATGGGGGATAGTAGATTGACAGAGATGAGTGATTTTGCTGTTCATTACTGGTCTTGTAGGCTGAGGAAAAGTAAATGTGGACAAAAGTGCGCATCGGAATTCCTTAAGGAAACCCTGTTACCCGCTACATACACACTCACTCACTCACACACACTACACTGACACTATCATATAAAACCCACACACATTCACATTCACTACTTACGCACAAACACATACACACGTGCATACTGACACAACACACACTCACATGAACACACACACACACATACAAACACACGTTCACACTCATCATATGCTGCTTCTACTCTGTTATTGTTATCTATTCTGATGCCTTGTCACTTTAACCTGCCTTTATGTACATACAGTATCTTCAGCAAATACCTCGTAACTCTGCACATTGATCTGGTACTGGTACTCCCTGTATATAGCCTCATTGTTGTGTACTGTATGTTATTCCTCTTACTAAGTTACTAGATCTTTTTTTAAATTTGAATTAACACTAACTCTGCATCGTTGGGAAGCATTTCACGGTAAAGTCTACACCCGTTGTATTCGGCGCATGTGACAAAAAATGTGTTATTTGATTTCAGTGGTGTATATTCATGGATGCCAAGTGAAGCCAGGCTTCCCCAAATATTTTACCAATAAATAAATTACAATTATAAAATAATTCCTCTTTCTTCTCTCTATGTGTTTTAATAATTTTCTGTGAATTCGCAAGTGGCTGAATCTCACCAGAGAAATCATCAGAGCGAGGGAAACAGCGCCCCTCTGTCTCGGTATGTGTAGCCCATGTATCTGATGCTGTCTGGACCAAAATAGTATAACATGTTGCTGCCATAGCCTTTGATTGATTGATGCCAGCAAGCATTTGGCCTCCTTTGGTAATAAAAAAAAATACAATTATTAACCATCAGCATTGAGCTGGGCTCAATTGTGGGTTGTCCCGGTGCAGAAAAACACCCCCAAAGGGAGGCCAGTTTGGATCTGGCTTCAGACCAATCAAATCACTTCCTTTGTAAAACCACATTTTCTGAAAACGTGTCTGTTTCTGGTCTGCTTGTGTTGATGTCCTGCAGTAGCTAGCTTGCTAAATTGGGCATTTCCTAAGCCATGGATAGGGATTTGGACTTGTGATTTTGACTTCGTTCTCTGTACAGGCCTATGATTATGACACCAATTCTGATCTAACCATGAGTGAATATGTTGTGCCATTGGCCTGAGACAATTGAAATGCAATATGTAACCTAGATGTAGCCTCGTAGGCTCACATTAACTAACGTTAGCTAGCTAGCTAACTTAGTTGAATCATTGTTGCACATGTGAGAAAGTCAGGCTAGCAAGAATTTTAGCTAGGTAGCCTATGACAGCAAAAACTGAACGTATATTGAATGACAGCGCCATGAAAGAGAGGAGGGTGGCATTGGCATTCAACTAGTCTACAAGTAGGGTGAGTCAACAAAATATATATACAAAAGTATGTGGACACACCTTCAAATTAGTGGAATCGGCTATTTCAGCCACACCTGTTGCTGACAGGTGTATAAAATTGAGCTCACAACCATGCAATCTCCATAGACTTACATTGACAGTAGAATGGCCTTACTGAAGAGCTCAGTGGCTTTCAACGTGGCACCGTTATAGGATGCCACCTTTCCAACAAGTCAGTTTGTCAAATTTCTGCCATGGCAGAGCTGCCCTGGTCACCTGTAAGTGCTGTTATTGTGAAGTGGAAACGTCAAGGAGCAACAACTGCTCACCCGTGAAGTGGTAGGCCACACAAGCTCACAGGCGGGACCGCCAAGTGCTGAAGCACGTAGCGCTTAAAAATCATTTGTTCACATTTCCACAAACTTCAAAGTGTTTCCTTTCAAACGATACCAAGAATATGCATATCCTTTCTTTAGGGCCTGAGCTACAGGCATTTACATTTGGGTATGTCATTTTAGGCAAAAATTTGGGAAAAAAGGGCGGATCCTTAAGAGGTTTTAAGGGTTATGGCTAGGATTTGGGTTGAGCCGGGGTGTGGACATGAAGCTAGGTTAAGGGTTATGGCTAGGGTTTGGGTTGAGCCGGGGTGTGGACATGAAGCTAGGTTAAAGGGTTATGCCTAGTGTTTGGGTTGAGCGTGTGGACATGAAGCTAGAGTAAGAGTTATGACTATCACTTCCCTAGTCAGTATTTTTCATACTGCAAGTCACTTATCTAATGCCAGACCATATTTGTCCTATCTACAGGCAAGCCACTCTCAGTGTCTTAGCAAATGAGATGGCGCAAACCTTTGTCAGGGTTACTGTTATAGCTAGCTTAGCTATATGAAGAACGCACGTCTGCACGGTTTTACATTGTACATCACTCTGACGTTTAATGACCTGTCCCACTCATTCTGACCACCCATTCGTACATAAAGCAACACACTATCATAAACCATAAGAAACGCACAGCACACCGTACAGTACATAACAGTCACAATATATCTGTCCTCTATGTATTTTGTATATTAGTTATGGTTGCTAATGATCAGCGTTCACCTTTCTGTCTTGAGGGCAAAGGTGTACAGTACAGTGTGATCCAAAACAATCAGCCTAAAAAGAGAAACCCCCAGTTCTATCAATCAATTCTGATGTTCTTTACTGCAGATTAGATTGCAAATTGCATGATAACTACATCCTGGACCTATTTAATATTATATCATTGGTTCTTCCCCTGGTCTCAGTGCATTATGCAGGAGCAGGTGATTTGTTGTAACTCTACACTCTGTATGGTGTGATAATGTGATGTACAGTGCCTTTGGCGTATAGATAGCGAGGATCTGCTGTGTCTTCAGCCTTGTCACTTTCTCTTTTCAGTCAAATTGGAAATACCTCTCTACGTGCCCTGTCTTGCTTTGCGCATTAGATTCAGTTTGATCAATATCTCATCTAAATTGTATTTCTTCACCCAATGTTTTCGGTATAATGGAGAGTTTAAAAAAATGCTTTTGAGCAATAGCTTTTTACCAACTGAGGAACATTGCCAAGGTGGGGCCGTTTCTCTCACAGGCTGATACAGAGAGACTCATCCATGCTTTTATTACAAGCAGTCTTGACTACTGTAATGGTCTCCTGTCTGGTCTACCCAAGAAAGCCATTGGTCAACTGCAAAACATACAGAATGCTGCAGCATGGGTACTGACCAAGACCAGACAGAGAGCACACATTACACCGGTTTTAAAGGTCTCTGCACTGGCTCCCTGTGAGTTTAAGAATGAATTTTAACATTCTTCTATTGGTTTTTAAATCAATCCACGATTGTGCACCCCAATACATGTCAGACATGCTTTTAAGTCATGTACCCAGTAATTCCCTCAGGTCCTCTGGCACTGGCCTTTTAACTATCCCAAAGCCTAGAACCTAGCGG